>NW_017300176.1:55445-59842 GCF_001594075.2 Trachymyrmex cornetzi | reverse complement strand
GTAACTGTAAAATTCGTTACCGTTACCAAAAAAATGTAACTTCGTTACCGTTACAGTTACCAAAGAAAAAAAGTAACGCAGTTACTAGTAAAGTTACAAAAAAAGTAACTTGTAACTGTAACTTCGTTACAAGTAACGAGTTACTTCCATTCCCTGGTAATATATATATCTAAAATGTCCTCTATGCCTCTTGATACACGCCGATCGCCCGAGAAAACATTTCGGTCGCTTGACGCTTCATTCGGTCAAACGAGCTACGATTATACGACACAACAGCGAGTCAGCGAGAAGGATTCTCTCTCTCAGATTCACTTTCGCTGTCTCATTTGCTCTCAGCGCGCCAAAGGCGAACAAGGAGAGAACGTAGTGCGATGAGGACAGAGCGAGTCGGCTGGCTGCTGCTACCAGAGTCACATGTACACGAGTTTGTGCTTGTGTGTATGCTACCGATTGCGCCAGACCACCGACCGATGGCGTTAGTCGCGATGAAGTAAACCGTAAGGGCTCTCACACATGAAATGCATAACAGAGCATAAGCATAACATAAGACTGCTGGACCAATGAGCATCTATCATAACGTCGCCATATTGATTTACATAAGATGCTCATTGGTTTAGCGGCCTTATGTTATGCTTATGCTCTGTTATGCATTTCATGTGTGAGAGCCCTAAGGGCCATTCCACACAAACTTGCAGAGCCACGTAACCATATGCATAAAGAAAATTATCTAATCACATTTCTGTCATAAAGCCAAGCGTAAACTACGATTGGATGATTTTCTTTATGTATATGTTTATGCAGCTATGCAAGTTTGTGTGGAATGGCCCTAACAAAATTGGCATCTCTGCTGCCGGTGCGTGTACACACCGTACAGAAGTATATCGAGCGCGCGCGCACGCGCGCGCAGTATACACACCGCATTCTATTGTACCGAGTGTCTTCACGCACACGCACACCCATACATACAAACACACTGTACAGACAATCCACTGTACAGACATTACATTTAATAAACGAACTATCTTATATATTATATACCCGCGTGGTACCTTGCACCTCACCCTCTTCGCCGAACCTCTTTTGGCGACCACAAGTGTTACGCAATTACGACGAGCTAAGTCCACGCTATAAAAGTTAGGTTGTTACAAGGTTGCGAAAGATTTTCGCTTTTATATTCCTGCAGAGACGCGCGTATGTGACCATCACAATAAGTACTTGTGGACAAAGGTTCTTATTAAAACAACCCAAATTTTTACAGTGAACCAAGTAACTGATATGAGATCGATTTGTTACGTAACCAGATTATTAAATAACAACGTTCAACAGTAAACTTCGATTATTTTAGAGATATAGAGGGCACTGTTGTGGAGCATTGGACTGGGTTAAATAAAGAAAACTCGCAATTGTTAAATAAGCTGCCATCCTTACACACAGTGAACAGCGTCGGGTGGCACTCAGTTGGACACGGCTCAATTGGACACGAGCCACTCGCAGCGCTTGAGACTACAAAGCTCCTAAGCACCGGTCGCTGTGATTGGTGGTGTCCAATCGAGACGTGGTCAATCGGGATCACTCCACAGCGTCATACTGAATGTGCGCTTGCAATTTACCTTGCAAAACTAAGAACAGAACATAGCGACCAAAATCTTGCTCATATTTTCTTAAATAGTAAACGTAGTACTGTAGAGCGATTAATGAAAAGTGTACAAAATGCAATCGCGACGGACTTTATACCTCAATATCTAGGATTTTCACATTTCAGCAGAGATCAAATACTTAAAAAACGTACGAATATGTCCTGTAAGCTATTACTTCGTAAAGAAGTCTTCAATAACAATATGGGATGACACTTATGTTTATATATATATAAAAGTTCGAACAATGTTTTTCAAAGATCCTGCTATAATTCGCACAAACAACGTCCTTTAATAAAACCTATGGTATGTGTTGCTCCTAATGGATGTATCATAGACATTTTAGGATCTTTCAAGGCCACTGAAAATTATGCAAGCATCATGCGAACAATTATGGAGATGTCCGAGGTGCGTTATAGATTTCATAAGGGTAATGTATTTGTTGTTGACAGAGGTTTTCGTGACATTAGGGAATATCTGGAACATAAGGGATTTGTGGTCAAAATGCCAGATATCATTCCATCTGATGAAAGTCAACTAAGCGATACGCTTGGTAATAATTCGCGATTAGTCACTAAAGTCAGGTTTGTCGTGGAAGTTATCAATGGGCATCTTAAAACTTGCTTCATGTATTTTAATCGTTTATAGTATCCAATCGATTCTCTTTATAGTATCCAATCGATCATCTAATGAGTGATTTTCGAAATGCCGCTGCTCTTCATAATATGTTTCATTCAGTCATCGTATCAGACCCCGAGCATTCGATTGCAAGGGATTGCACAACTTATGTTAGATCGATTGCACAAACAAAATCTGTTATTTCGATTAATCCAAGAACAAAATCTGAATCGCAAAACTGTCGCATTTGTCTCGTTGGATGCATATGAGTTAGAAGGGTTTCCAGTACTGACAGAAAATGATTTATATAGGATTAGTCTGGAATCATATCACACAGATTAAATAGGCCAAGACATGTTATAGAAAGCATATGGTTACTATAGGACGATATTTTACACAGATAAGTCATGATGAGGCAACAAATCTTGCTAATTATGGCATAATCGTACATGATGCTATTCTCGTCAAAACTCGAATACAATCTAGGCATATGAATAGTATTCGCTACTATGTGTACGTTTTGGAAGAACGTGGTGGTGAAGGTATTCAAGCCATTCCAGAATATTATTGTTCTTGCAAAAATGGCTGTTGTACGGTTGGGTGTTGTGTGCACATAATGACAGTTATACGGTATCTGGGATATGCCCAACACTTTGACGAAGACATCCATATGCCAGCAAGAACAGTTAATGATGTTTTTTTTTACTTTTAGAGAGGTTCGATGAGAAAACTGAAGAGATAAAGTCCATATATTGGCCATATTTCAATTAGGCAATTAAAACCTTTTGTTTCATACCTTAAGTGTTCCTCTCCCCCTCTTCATCGATTAATATATATCACTTGTAACTATTCATTTGGGGTCCAAAAAAGGTTTTAGTTGTCTTCGTCAAGATTGGATATATTCCTGATACTAGATGAGAAATCGAATAAAACCAGTTCTACATAGTACACAATACATGGTCATAATAGCGAACTTTGAACAGCTGTAGCACTCAAGGGACTCATTTTACAAAGTTGTGCATACGGAACTTTTTAATCCTTTTTTTATGCTTTACAATCCTAGCTAGGTCTCAATGCTGTTCAGCCGGGACCCAAATTGGGCATAGTCCTTTCTTTCGCATAGTAAGCTTCAACACTTTCTCGAAGAGCATAACGCAGTTTATATAGATGCGCTTCTGTATTGCGAAGTTCGGTGGCTTAGTGTAGAAAAATGCCTAGAAAAGTTCTTTGCTATAAAAAAAGAGATCTTCCTTTTCTTGCAAGAAACTTTATTTGACAAAATATGATGAATTTCAATCCTTTCTTCAAAATTTAGACTCGCTTTGCGAGCTCACTCTTCTAACGGATTTAACGAACCATTTGAATAATTAAAATCTCAGGTTGCAAAAGTCCAATCAAAGTATTTCTCAGTTAGTTTCACATATTGATTCGTTTCGCAGGAAATTAACATTGCTCAAAGATCATACTGGAAACAACATTTTTCATTTTTATCCATCTTGCTAAATTCTCTTCGAAAAATATGGCACTAGTTACAATTTTCAGAAATATTTGTTTTTATTAGAATCGCTAACAGAGCAATTTAATACGCGATTAAATTATTAGATGTTAAACTTAATTCCTGTAATTTTTTCGTCTCCAAAATTGATTTGTTTCGAAAGGAAGATGAATGAATACCTTAATCAAAGTAATTTCCCCCATTTTCTACAACTTTTTCCCATTTCTCCGACAACAGGGCAATCCCACGACGGTAGAACGCGGTATCTTTCGAGACGATCCATTCATCCACCCATTTTTGGACTTCGTTGTGACTGAAGAAGTGTGTCCGTAAGTGCGTGTTGCATCGATCGGAAGAGATGGTAATCCGACGGTGCCAAGTCTGGAGAGTACGCTGGATGCGGGAGAACTTCCCATTCAAGTTCTAGAAGTGCCTGCTTCACGCTTTTCGCGACATGCGGCCGAGTGTTATCATGCAACAAAATGACTTTGCGTCGATTGTTGGCTACGGATGATCTTTTTTGCATCAATTCGTCACTCAATCGGCCTTTGGAGTAACATTTAACTGTTTCGACAACTCTAAAAGCGTTAGAGCTGGATTCTCATCAAGCAATTCTTGCAGCTCAACATCTTCAAATTTTTTCGGCTTTT
>NW_017300176.1:42668-55243 GCF_001594075.2 Trachymyrmex cornetzi | reverse complement strand
CGAGAAATCTAACCTGTGAGAATTGAATCACTTTCAGCGATGTCTAAACTACAAAAGACATATGACTTCATCGTCGAAACTCGCCAGCGTTGGAGCACCCTCTAGTAACGAGCGGCAGGAATTAGGTTTAACACCTAATATTTCGAGACTCTTAGAAAAGATTTAATCTTATTTGAAATCCTCTTACTGTGTAAATCGAAGAACAAAGTCTAGATTTTCAGGCAGAACTTTGTGATTTGTAATGTGATATTTCTTTAAAAACACGATCAGAAAAAGGTGTTGATTTGTTTTTAATTTTAAATACATCACAGTATCCATCTCTCAGAAACTCTGGTCTTCGAATTTTCTCCATGTTTGACTCCACATATTTATGCGAACGCTCTTTTTCCAAAATAAAAATAATAAAAAATGATAAACGTTCTTCTTTAAGCGACGCATCATTATCCTCGCTGATGCGAATTAGTTCTTCCAACATCTCTGTGGATACACCATTCTCAGTAGAATCGAGCAAACGACTCAAAAAATAAAAATAATTTGTCTATATGTATACCTAATTGACTGTTTCTATTTTCTTTGGTCCTTCGTTCCTTTTATATAATACGATATATAATTTTGCTTTCCTGCCAAGACACATACGAGTATTTGATTCTTCTTTTTGTGGAATAGGCCTACTGGGGAAACCACATAAAAAAAACACATCTTACAATAGTACCTCACGAATGATGTGGAAAGCTATTGTCGAAATGTACGTTATCATAATTATGTAATGTAATGTATTACGTAGATAACTATGTTAAAAAAAAGATATAAGTATATTATTAAAGAACCAATGAATAAATTAATAGAAAATTTTATTAACGTTAATAGAAATTATTTAATAAAAAACATGTTTCAATAATAATTTGGCGGAAGGTGCGGTCCCAGTATGTTTCTGGTATAGGGACGCTTCTGAGCCACAATGTCGCGCGCGGGATCGGCAGCTAAGCCGCCAAGTCTCGAGGGGTAGTGGGAGCCGCTCGCTGGAATCAGCCCGAAATGTGCAAATCTTTGCTAGCACTGATGTAAATAAATCATTGTTAATAAAACTTCATTGTAACTTTTAAATTCATCATTGTTAGAATACCATGACGTTATAAATTTTTTATTATTATTTTTGGAATACAATCAATTTATGTTAATATGCAAGTATTTAATAAAGTTACTGTTGACTGTTGCGCGATAGGTTTTACTGTTTATTATTAACCTTGAGAATAATTTGCGAACATCTAGCTTTGGCTCACAACCCTCTCTTATTTTTTTTTAATTATATATTTCAAAGAAGAGCCTTTCAACTCGTGTACACGAAATTTCGTACAGGCGGTGCGCGAGTAGGTAGGCTGTTTTAAAAAATTGATTCTTTTCTAAAATTAATTTTACCATTTTTATTTTTAATTGTCCGTTCTCTTTCAGATGATCAACCGTATACTTTTTGTCTGAAACATTTCATTAAATAGAATAGGAAATATTTAGGTTGGGACATTAAAACGGATAAGCAGTATATAAATATCAAAGATTTTCATTATTTATCAACAATATTATAATATGACAACGGTGTACAATTTTTTAAATATCTTCTTACAAAATTATGTCTTTTTATATTTGACGAATAAAAAAATACTATTGTAAAGTCAACAGCTGTGTATATAAAGGCTCCGAAAAAGTTTTTAGCAACAAATTGTTGCTTAAAAACACTGCTAGTATGAGAAACATGCTCTTGAATTTGATCTTAATTACATAAGTATTACAAATCAACTGTTATTTTTTGGGTAATGTTAAATGAGGTATATGTTAATTAATATATGATTTCTTAAGAATTTACATCATTTTTTGTAACAAAAAGAAAGTTATTTTGTAACTCACAAGGAAAGGCTTCCAGGTATCTCTTTCCAATTTTAGTAAAACTTGATAGGAATAGTAGATTTGTAGAAGAAATAAAAATATTTAATATATATTTTTTATCAGTAGTCAAACATGTTTAAGGGATGAAATCAGTTCGATCAATATTTTGATTTTCGTTTAACTTTCTAAACAAAGTATGATAGCATAATTTTTTCCAGATTCCATGACGCGTTGTCCGTTACTTCTGCTGCTCGCATGCATTTTCGAGAGTACCTGGTAATATGGGCGAGCACTCAATGATCATAATCTTTTCGCACAGTCCAATTATGGCACTTTTCTTTCAGAAAACATGTTTCCTTGTACAATGTATAAACCGATTTTTTAAGAATAAAATTAATTTCATCCTTTAACATGTTTGATTGCTTATACAAATACATATTAAATATTTTTATTTTCTCTATTAACCCATCTAGTTTTATTAAAATCAAAAAGAGACACCTGGTAGCCCTTCCTTGTCAGTGTTACACACCACATACACGCGCGCGCGCATACAGGTATGTATAAAAAGAACGTTTTTTCATTTGTATATCTGTACCATAGATTCATCTAATATTTAACATTACATATTTTATGTAAAAATTTATTGTTTTTATTCCTAACGCGCGTAGAAAGATGTTGAAAAAGATTATTTTTTGTCGATCGAAATAAATCCTGAATTCAAGTGTTTTTTTTTTATAGTTTCGAGCGTGTTGAATTTAGATATGTGATGTTAAAAATTAGTAAAATTCTGGGTAATTAAATACCTAGAATTCAAAGATAATCAGTAATAAACGATTTATTAAGACCTGCCTAACGTTGCTGGAATATCTCAGTAAGTCTCAGTAGTTTTCCAGTAACGATACAGACAGCAAACTTTACTGGGAAAATACTGACAATGAGACTTAATGAGATATTATGGCAATGTCATGTACGCAGATTGCTGACATCTTTGAATTCAAGACATTTCCCCGGGATTTTACGAATTTTTAACATCATATATCTAAATTCGACACCCTTGAAATTATAAAAAAAATACCCAAATTTAAGATTTATCTCCATCAGCAAAAAATTGATCTTTTTCGATATTCTTTTTTAATAGATTTTCTACAACAGACCATTACCTAAGTTTTAAGTATTAAGCCGTAAAAAATTAATCAATCATAGTTGGCTTCTTACATTTGACTGTGATTAGTGATCGACTTCTTATGGCTTATAACTTAAAGCTTAGGTAATGGCTTATTATACAGGGTGTTCCGCAAGATTTCTCTCATCACTCACAGGAAGATAGATGCATGGTGAAAGGGATAACATGGTGTGTACAGTTGGACAATGTCTCTCTCTAATAGCGTTTTCTCTTGGGATACACTGGGTGCAACCTCGCACCGCACCAGTTACGTGTAAGCGCTACACTCAGCTACACTATACTAAAGTGGTGCACGCCATGGTGTACACTACATCATTATTGCGCTAAAACCCTGTTCTCGCTTGACTTCAATTTTCAAATTTTAAATGTTACACTGGCTCTACACTGTCTCTTTGAGACGGTGTAGAGCCAGTGTGACGTTTAAAATTTGAAATCGTTTAGCAATATTCACAATAATAATCAAGATATTAATTTTTGTATTTGTACTAATGAGAGCACGTCGAGAGAAACACTCCATCCGTAGCCAGGCCCAGTTTATCAAGTATTGGCTGCCAGCAGTGCGTTGGACAGATAAAAGGGGAAACGCACCGCTACTCGGCGCGATGCGGCGAGATATGTAAGTGACGATGTCAGGCACTGAGCAACGGTGCGCTTCCAGTAGTGACCAGTATTATTAAAATGTCCGATCTAATAACAAAAAGAAGGAAATTTCTTACAGAGATGCTGATGGTTCGAGCAATAGAAACACACAAAGAAAAACTTATAAAATCTAAAAAAGTTTAAAGTATTCTTCCAGCAACCTTCATAATATGACAAACTCTTAGAAATATTAAGAAAATTTTTTCATTAAGAGAAATATGATAATTATTAATATTTTACAGCATTATATTATAATTAATTTCATCTCATTTTGCTAACGTAAAATAGAGCATTGTGATTAATATTAATGATAATGTTATTTTACAATAAATCGGAAATGAAGGTCAAGCTGGATTTTTAATGCTTAAATAATTTCGTGTAAATTTATATACTATAATACATATCTCTAATCCTGCAAACTGCACGCCGAATTTAATTTTTAGTTTTGAAACGCAATCCTAACAGAACTAAAGCAATATCAAATTAAATTGCTAGGGTTCGATTCCTGGCTGCAATAAAATTATTTCCCTGGCTATACGTCGAGCGGCCGAAGCGTTTCTTTCGGCGTGCTGTCATTAGTACAATTACAAAAATTAATATCTCAATTATTATTGAGAAAATCGCTAAACAGTATGGGATTTTTGTGTTCATCTTGATCCCATCTATCTTCCTGTGAGTGATGGGAGAAGTCTCGCGAGACACCCTGTAAAAAACCTCTAATATTTAACATGAAGAAAGAAATTACCTCTTTTGATGTGTTGCTATAATTCAATTATTTCTTCAGATTAACATTGGCTTCATGACAATTGAATTGCATTCAGTCAAGATATAAAGAATCAGATAAGAATGGTATAAATGGAAGATCGCATTTATCATGAGACAACGCCAAATTTACTGTCGAACGGATATCTTCTTCAATATGAGCCATTTCCAATTGTATCAAACTGTCTCCAATATTAATGTTCTGTGACAATAAAAAGAATTCATAAAATTTGTAAACAAATAAGTATACATGGTCCCGAATTTAAATAGCCAAACTTTGAAAACGCATAGGGATCTATAAACTAAGAAAAAAAGTCCTATAGAAATATGCTCGTTTGTGTTTCGTTTTGGAGAAAATCGCAAAAAAAGATAAAACGTACGCTCATTTTTATTATTTATTCATTCACACTTATTTATTTACGTTGTCACTTACTTAATGCAGATAATGTTCAAAATGTTGACCTTTTGCAGCAATGCATGCATTGCATCTTGTGCGAACAGTTCGTGTTGCAGCCAAACACTGATCTGGTCAATGTAATGGCTAACTAATACTCTTCTGGAAATCAGCGCGCATACCTTCACACTGTCTCTAAAGTATTATCGCTGAAGTCGTACATGAAAAACAAATATTTCGCTTTGAAAACAGTAATATTCCAAAAATTAGTGTTGTCTCTTTTGGCAATTTGCCAAGCAATAACGAGCACATCTCCAAAAGACTTTTTTTCTTATAGCAAATTTGGTTGGACGCACTAGTGCATATTAATACTGTAGTACACTGATTTAACTTGCGTTAAAATAAAATGCAAATATTTTGAATTATAAAAATATTTTGAATTATAAAATACAGATTTTATTTAACAGCACAATAAAATATATTGAAGATTTCATAGTTAAATTTTTTAATATTTATATTAAACACATTTTTACTTCAATTTGCGTACGACGGCTTTAATGTACGCACTGAGTACATCCAATCGAATTCGCTATTAGTTTATCGATTCCCTACACGTTCCCGAAGTTTGGTCATTTAAATTTGGAACACCCTGTAGATTACATATTCTAATGACAAGCTTTCCTCTTAAACAATTGAAAATTATCTCGATACAATTTTTCAATAAAATATTCTTTTATCATGTGATACTACAATTTCCTGAGATATACAATATATTTTTAAATTTATATAGAGTAGACCGGGGAATAAAGGGCCACTTTTGACATTTTTTGCTATAAAATAAAGAATATTTAACTCACACAGATCCTGTTGATATTTTTCGAAACTAGAGTCCTTTGACTATAAAATACATGAGAAAGTATGCATATATACCCTTCATTACAAAGATATCGTAAATTTTACAGAGGAAGTCATTCGGCACTTCTTACCCCATATGTGGGGCAAGAAGTTCCACATAATGGGGTAAAAAGTACCAATACTAATATATTACGTTAAAACTATTTTCAGAGATAAAAATAGGTATATACTAAAGAGTTTTTTATTATAAGGTGGGTTTTTATTATTAAGAGGGTTTTGGTAACAAAATTATAATAGAAATATTTCAGTTTTAACAGAAAATTAAATTATTAATGTTTTCTTAACCTAAGACAAACTTTGAAAAGAAGAAACAAAACTAGCACTATATCGTGCTCGAAAACAAATAAGAATAGTCTTTCCTCTTACACTTGATTTTTTAAGTCATTTTGACCTTAATAAAAAATTAAATCAGTCTTCCAATAATGAATGATTATAACGAATTTGAAAAAATATTTGTTATAAAAGATAATTAAGCGATAAAATCATTCGTCATCATTATTACAGTAATATAGACGCGTCGAATAAGCCTAATTTCATCGAAATCGGAGATGAAAGTCGCATTCTGAATAATTTACCTGTCTCTCTGCGTAACGAACACCACTAATGCTAATTCTATAATGAGTCGATAATCGAAAGTAATCGGTAACGTTTCGTACTGTTGACTATTGGTCAACTTCACTGATAAGATTATCGACTTAGGATTATCGACTTGTTATAGAATCAACATTAAGGAATGCAGAGCAATCATGGCACTTTTACTCCAACAACCATGGCACTTTTTACTCCAAACAAGTCACGTAAACTTTGCGGCATTGTTATTAAAAAACTATAATAGAAATAACAATTCTAATAATCACACTGTTAAAACAATAGAATAAGATTAATAAATATACTTATTTAATCTATCTAGGTGCAAAAATGATCCCTTCAGACCAAAATAACTGCGGCGCTAATTATCTTACTTTTGGCTCTCAAACACATGGGTACATCCGTGCAAGTTTCCTGACGGTTATTAAGCAGTAACGAACTGTGTGACATAAGATTCTTACTCTTAGTTGACAAACTGTGTGGTGGAATTTTCTAGTGAATGCCTTAATACCGAGATACAAGGGGTGGACCTTTTTCCCCGAGGACCTTTACTCCCCGGTCTACCCTACTTAGTATTAAAATGTATTAAAATGAAAGTTAATAGAATGGAAAGCTCAATAGTCGGGGAGTCTCGTGTGACACTTTGTGCTGTCAACATCTCTGCTCGCCGCTCCGCTATGATTTCGGGATTTTGCTCGATTTACGGTGTTCTCTCTCGTAAAAAGTCGGCCTTTTACTTTTACTTATTTGCTCGCTGTACATTTTACGTCTTGTAGGTGGTGATTATTACATTACTTCAATTTTTATCTTCTGATTTTTTACTCTTAATGATTTCGCGAGTGCTGGTCAGGGAGTGGAATGTATTATTGTGAGTGAGTGATGCGATCTTTCTGCGTTTCGATATTATATTAGTGCGTTTGTACTGCGTTTAGTTGTGTGATTTTCATTACATTTCTGTAATGTTTTATCACTGTGTAATAATTTTCTATAGTCACGTCATAAGTTTATGTTCAAATCTAGTCGTTATATCGTTATTGTTTGTTCGTCGGTCGCATCTGCCCTTGTTTAGAGGACAGACACAGATATAAATAATTATTTCGTTAATTTTTGCTGCGTGTCTTTGTTGTGCGATCCTTCGCGTTAACACATTCTCTTGTACTGTGATTTTGAGTATTTTAGAATAAGTCAATCGACGTGTATACCAAATGTAAACGATTTATTTTGCGTACGCAGCCTTGCGCATTCTGTAGAGCTGACAATAGTTTGCGTCCATCCGATGATTGTATTCCTGTTGGTGCAGCTGGGGGTGGACCGTTGTTGCCTCGGCTTACAGCTGCTTCTGCTACTTCGGCTGATTGTGTCTCGCCGCCTTTTCTCTCACCTCTACCTGATGAGAGTGATGGAATGCGGTGACATTTCTCTCTGATATCTTCGGACGTCTCATCGGCTCTTTCTGCAGTTAAGTCCTCCTTGTCTACTTTAACTAAATCCATCTCTTCTTTGAAGCACAGAATTGCTCGTATTGAGTCTGGACTTGTTCTCCTAGATCGCCTCGAGCTCTTTCTGGAAACATTTAATGCTAAGATGGTGGAGTTCGATGGGGTACTTCAGCGTCTCGGTGATATCGAGGGTGCGGCGAATCAGCTGGCGGTGGCGACGGATGGCCTATCTGCTGATCTGGTTGCTGTGGGTGCAAGACAGGTCACCCGAGGAGCGCATCGCTAGGCTGGAGGGAGAGGTGCGTGCTGATCCTGCGACTTCTGTTGGTGGTTCTCACGCCTTGCTAGATGGACTGTCTGTGAGTTTTGGGCGCATTATCAATGAGCGGAGGGACTATGAGCTCATTGTATTCGGACTACCAAAGGTCCCCCCTTCAGAAAACTGCATCCAGACTATAACGAGGGTTTTATCCTCCCTTGGTGTTTCGGTGTCTTCATCGGAGATTGCTCGGGCCTTCAGGATTCCTGGCAGAGGTTCGTCTTGATCTCCACTTATTGTCAAACTTACGACAATAGCGAGGCGCAATGAGTTGATCACCAGAGCTCGTCAGAGGGATGGACTTAGTCTGATGTCAGCGGCTCTTGGCCGGCAGGTAGGATTTCTATTTGCGAACGAGCTACGGCAGCTGAACGGCGCATTTTTGCGGAGGCTCGTCGACTGACGGTGTCGCATGGTGTTGGGCGTGTTTGGATGCGTAGGAGGATCACGTATTTTCGCGTCAGGGATAATGCGCCTTCGCATCGGTACACCATTCCGGACTCACTTCTATCCATCCTTAAATCCGTTTCATTCCCGTCCGCTTTCTCTCTTCCCTCTCCCCTGCCCCTGCCGCTTGCGTCTGGTGGAGGTGGCTCAGCATGACTCCCTGCTGATCCGTCTAAATATCCGAGTTTGGGGATGGGCGTCTTTCGTAATGGCGGACTGCGTTTGGCGCATATTAACATTAGGTCGCTCGTTCCGCGTGTTGTGTTGGTTAGAGATGTTGTCGCCTTCCACCGTTTGGATGTTCTGGCCGTCGGGGAGACTTGGTTGCGGAATTCGATCGACTCTGGATCCGTAAACATAGATAACTACGTGTTCGTTCGCTCGGACAGATCCACGAGCCGCCGTGGTGGTGGTGTAGCGCTTTATATTGATGAGTCTCTTTAATTCTCCCTGATCGGCTTGGACGTTCCGCCGGTGGATACTCTCACTGACATTGTCGCCGTATCTCTCCATCTTGCTCGCGGTCGGGTAGTGGTTGTCTGTGTATATCGCCCTTCTGATACGCCACTATCTGACTTGCATTTCTTAGAATCATGCCTATCCTGTGCGGCATATATAACCGATGTGATCGCGTGTCTAGGCGATTTCAATGTCGACATGCTCGGTCAGATTAATTGTAACGCCAAACTGTTACTTGATATCGCATCGCTGTTTTCTCTTAGGCAGTTGATTGATGCGCCAACTCGCGTAACTTGTAATTCGGCAACCACCTTGGATCTTATATTTGTCTCGTCGAGCATTAATGTGGTTGAGTGCGGAGTCAGCTATTAGTGTGAATGATCATCTACCATCTATGCGACGCTGGCTGTTCCGCGATCACATCGTCCTGGTCGTGTATCTTTCTCACGTAACTTGCATGGAATCAGGTCTGAGAACATTGAGTATGAGCTGGGGCTAATAGACTGGTCCCCGGTGTATGCGGCGTTGCATGTTGATGAGATGGTCTCTCACTTTACTACCTTTCTTACTGCAATTTATGACCGACTTGCTTCGATTACTTGTAGGCGTGTATCTTGTCCTCCGGCTCCGTAGCTGAACGGTGCAGTCCGACGGCTCATTGAGCTGAAGAGACGCACCCTTCTTAGATACAAGCGATCTCGGTCTCCTGCGAATTGGCAGCGCTATAAGAGCTTGCGGAACGACGTAAATATTGCGATTTGTCGTGAGAAAAAGTCCTTCCACTCAACCTCCCTTAAAACTGATTCCTCGCTCCAATTCTGGAGAAATCTCCGTGCCCTTGGCGGTGCACAATCCTCCTCTGCTTCTATACCTCTGCACCTTCCCTCCTGAATAATCATTTTCTTGATACTTTATCTTGTTCATCTTATTCATCTAACTTTTTGCTCACCTTCTGTCCTCTTCTCCTCATGTATCCTCGACCTTCAACTTTGCTCCAATCACTCCCAGTGATCTCTACAATATTTTTAAGCGCATTCGCCTGACTTCTACCGGGCCTCTGGATCTCTCCTACTGTGCCTTCCTCAATGTCTTGATTCCCTTCTCTTTATATTAAATTTCTCCCTTTCTCACAGTACCTTTCCCTCTTCCTGGAAACATTCAATCGTTCTTCCCATTCCTAAATCTAATAACCCCTCTTCTCCTTCATCTTTTCGCCCTATTTCTCTACCACCTTTCCTCTCAAAGCTGCTTGAGTGTATCTGCTTCTCGCAACTTAATGCCTTTATCTCTGAGTTTAATATCCTCCCCTCCTATCAGTCTAGTTTTCGTCGATCTCACAGCAGGACGACGGAATTGCTTCACATATCCGACGTCGTGCTTCAAAATTTCGACAATTGTCGCCTTACTTCCATTGTTGCGCTGGACTTCACAAAGGCTTTCGATACCGGCAATCATGACCTACTTTTAGTCAAACTCAAATTATGCGGTTTTTCTCAACATGCTCTCTCACTAGTTTGCTCGTTCCTTATAAACCGCACGCAACAAGTCCTCATATATAAACCTTTTCCTCTTTTTTCCTCTACTCGTACCGTTCTCTCTGGGATTCCTCAGGATTCCATTCTCGGACCCTTACTCTTTAATATTTTTGTATCTGATTTGTCTAATATTTCTCTGTCCTCTGAGCTCTTCATGTATGCAGATGATGTAATTCTTCTCAGATCCTTTCATCCATTTGATGCTTTAGCAACTTGTTCTGCTTTGAATTCAGACTTGAGATCTATTGCTGAATGGTCCGCTAATAATGCACTGCATCTAAATCCTTCTAAATCATCCTTGCTGATCGTCGGTTCCTCAACATTGTTTTATCCCGTATTCAGTCCTTCGATATTTTTCTTAATTCTATTCCAATTTCTCGTTCCTCTCTACTCTATTAAGATTCTGGATATTCATGTTGACTCTTCGTGGTCTTTTGAGTCATACGTGATCGCCAAGTGTCGAGCTGCTTATGCTCGTCTACGTCTTCTTTATTCCTTTCGCCACATCCTTTCCTGCTCTCAAAAACTTCTCATTTCTCAATTACTTGTTATTTCTCTATTTGATTACGCTGATGTCGTCTACATTCCGGCTCTTAATCAGCATCTGTTAAATCATGTACAGCGTATCCAAAATTCTTGTCTCCGCTTCTCCTATAGTGTCCATAAATATGATCATATATCTCCGTATTACCAGAGATCTGGCTGGCTTAAAATTTGGCAACGTTTTATTCTCCACCTGTGTTGTCTTGTATTTTCTCTTCTGTGCTCCAATACTCCTCTATATCTGCGACATCTCCTTCGCTTGAACTTAGAACATCATTCCTCTTTCAACCCTCTTGTCACCAGATACCAAGATTGTTTATCCTTCCCCATACATTGGTCCACTAAGTTCCGTGCTGCTTTCTCTTACACCTCTCTTAAATACACTACTCAACAAAATCTAGGGAACACTTTCAAACACGCTAAAAATTGAGCAATATTCAGAACACCGTAATTCAATGAAAAATCATCGCGGACACAAAATTAAAAAAGGATTCTTAAGGTTAAAATCTCTTCTTTCGAAATCTATAATTGAAATTTCAATATGACTGATACTTTACGGCGTTATACGGACACAAATGGATATCCGTCAAATCTAAAAATTTTTTACAAACTTTACAAAGGTCTATGGCGTGAGGTAAAAATTACACGAAAATGCGATTTACAGCAGTCAAAAGAGTGAACCTTTAATTTGTTTTTTTTATTAAACATTGTACGATTTTTTTTTACCGAATTATTGAACGATGAAGCAAAAGTGATCACTTCTATTTTAACGTTCAATAACTCGGTGGAAAAAAATCGTACAACAATCAATAAAAAAGGAAATTGAAGGAAAAGATTCACTCTTTCGACTCCTGCAAACCGCATTTTCGTGTAATTTTTAAAACCTCACGCCATAGAGCTTTGTAAAGTGTGTACAAAATTATACGATATGTTTTAGATTTGACAAATATCCATTTGTGTCCGTATAGCTCCGTCAAAGATCAGTTAGATTGAAATATCAATTACTGATTTTGAAAGTAGAGATTTCAACCTTTTAAATGCTTTTTTAAAAATCTCATTATGACCATTTTTAACGAAGTTACTCTAACCTGAAGTTAAAAGATCATTATGTGATGTCTTTTTTGATCAGAATTTTCGAAGTGCTCTTGCCATTTTCTGAAAAATAGTGGTTACCGCCGACATTAGCGTAACCCAATGTGCATCACGTGGAGGTTGTCGGTCGGAATTTGCACATCTGTGTGTGTGTGGGCGCGCGCGCGCGCGCGCGTGTGTGTAAGGTGATGAGATGAGCATTTACGTGTATGAGGGTGTATTTAATATTGTGTGTTTCCTCTCTGATTGATGACCGATTGCAATCGTTGTCGCATGATTACACATCTCTGGATGAAGGCTACTGGAATTTCGTTCCAAATCTGCCTAAGCGCTTCTCGCAGCTCATACAAATTTCGTGGCTGTTCTTCGCGGCGTCTTAATC
>NW_017300176.1:41846-42449 GCF_001594075.2 Trachymyrmex cornetzi | reverse complement strand
GCAGAAACGCGACTCGTCCGAAAAATAAACGTTTCTCCATTGCCTCGCGGTCCAATTTATGTGATTTTGAGTAAATTGAAGACGAGCCTGACGATGTGCAAGTGTAAGTCTTGGCACCTGTGCACGAGAGCGAGAACGAAGACCCACCTCTCTTAAGCGACGACGAATGGTTTGTTCGCTGACATGATGTAAAGTAGGAACTTCACGTCGAACATACCTTGCAGTAATCGTTCGTCTTTTCAAAACGTGGCGAACAATTTATCGATCTTGTCGAACTGTTGTTATACGATGACGGCCATTTCCTTGACGTCTCGTGTATTGTACTGTCTCTTGATATCGTAACCACGCTCTATTTATTACATTTAGTACAGATACGGATACACCGACACGTTGAGCTACATAACACATACTGTACCCTTCTTCCAGAAGTGCGATTATGCGGGCAACTTCGAATGCTGGCAAGTGTCTGCGCAGCATTTAAAAAATTTGCAATATGCGACTATCTTCGTTACAAAGAGCGAACTTCTCAATAGCCTCAATCGAGAAAAGAGAAGACTTGAAGTTCGCGCTAAGCAAGTTCGAAAATATGCGTCTATAAGCGAG
>NW_017300176.1:29675-41530 GCF_001594075.2 Trachymyrmex cornetzi | reverse complement strand
ACAAATGGATATTTGTCAAATCTAAAACATATCGTATAATTTTGTACACACTTTACAAAGATCTATGGCGTGAAGTAAAAATTACACAAAAATGCGGTTTGCAGCAGTCGAAAGAATGAATCTTTACCTTCAATTTCATTTTTTATTGATTGTTGTACGATTTTTTTCCACCGAGTTATTGAACGTTAAAGTAGAAGTGATCACTTTTGCTTCATCGTTCAATAATTCGGTAAAAAAAAATCGTACAATGTTTAATAAAAAAACAAATTAAAGGTAAAGATTCACTCTTTCGACTGCTGTAAACCGCATTTGCGTGTAATTTTTACCTCACGCTATAGACCTTTATAAAGTTTGTAAAAAATTTTTAGATTTGACGGATATCCATTTGTGTCCATATAACTCCGTTAAGTATCAGTCATATTGAAATTTCAATTATAGATTTCGAAAGTAGAGATTTCAACCTTTAAAATCCTTTTTTAATTTTTTGTCTGCGATGATTTTTCATTGAATTATGGTGTTCTGAATATTGCTCAATTTTTAGCGTGTTTGAAAGTGTTCCCTAGATTTTGTTGAGTAGTGTATTTTATTCCCTTCCTGATTCAATAAAAACTTCTACCTCTATTTCCTCTTTCCGTTCTGCTGCCTCGCGTTTCATCGCGTCACTCACGGTATTTAAACGAGACTGATGTAATTGGTGTATTTGCGGATGTATGAGCGTGTGTGTGAGCGTGTGTGTGTGAGAAAGTGTGTTTATGCGTGTGTGTATGTATGATTTAACTCTTATTGCATTGTTGTCTTATTACAGTTTTGTTACTGGTAGGCTTTGCAACAGCAATTCTGCTGGTGCCTAACCATTTTGCAAGCTCCTTTTCGTCTATTGTATTTATGTTTTTTGTTAATTATATTCTATTGTATCACATGTCGTGTCTAATACTTAATATGTAGTTTTTTCATATAGCTTTGCAATAAACTAAATTAAATTAAATTAAATTAAATAGTGCGCGCGAAGCGCATAGTCAGACCTTATATTTAAGGCTTTCTTAAATTTATCTTTAGATGCTCAATAGCTAATAAAATAATTCGTAGAGTATCTGAAGATAAATTTAACGAAGCCTTAAATGTAAAGCCTGACTATGAATACGGGCAATATATATATATATATATATATATACAATACTTTTTTAACTCATTTATACTTAACATTTACTGACGGCTTGCATCTTATAAGCCGTATGATGCATATTTTCTTGCTAGAGTACTTGTGTTCTAGTAAATTACTAGAATTGTACATAGAGAGAACACATAATTTCCAATAATTTACTAAAATACAAGCAAGAAAATATGCATTGTATGCCGGTTTTATTTGCGGTAATAAAATTCAGTAAGACTTTGGTACTTAGGGCAGTGTTGCAAGATTCGTGGGACAAACTCACGCATGCGTGTTAGCGCTAATAATAAACTAATATATACTAAGAAATTTAAAATGCCTATTACGGATCTTCGTTGCTTAAATAATTCAATCTTAAATTACTAATATATACTATATATGTACTTGCATATATACTATATTGTAGTCTTTTTTTTCACACACAAACTGCGCGCCGAATTATTTTTCCGGACTAAATAAACGCAAGTAAAACTACTCTAGCAATCGCGAATTAAATTGACAAGCAATTTAATAATTTGATGCTACCAAGCATCATACCAGGTATGTAAATATGAAACCGGAATTTACCAACAGATGGCCATAGCTGTCAATGCTGTCAGACCGCGTCATTGACACCATTTCCTTGTTCTGACATCTGACAAAGATTTTCAACTCAACAATACAAGTTTCATACAACAGTATAGTTTGTAATAGCGTTGAGCATGTCGAATTTTGTGCCTGGAAACTACGATTTGCGGACAGCATTGATTTTCTGTTACCATTTGAAGAAAACTGCTACAGAATCGCATCGAATGCTTGTCGAAGCTTACGGTGAGCATGCTCTTGGTAAATCACAGTGCTTTGAGTGGTTTAAAAAATTCAAAAGTGACGATTTTGACGAGAGAAACGACGAACGTGGAAAACCACTGAAAAAGTTTGAGGACAGCGAATTGCAAGCATTGTTGGATGAGGATGACGCTCAAACTCAACAACTCGCGGATCAATTGAATGTGATACGAGAAACCGTCTCCATACGTTTGAAATCCACGGCAAAGATCCAGAAGATGGGAAAATGGGTTCCACATGAACTGAATAAAAGACAGCAGGAAAACCAAAAAACCACTTGCGAAATGCTGCTCGCCAGGTACAAAAGAAAGTCATTTCTCCATCGAATTGTGACCGGCCATGAAAAGTTGATATATTTTGAGAATCCTAAGCGTAAAAGATCATGGGTAACTCCAGGCGAACCATCGACATCGATTGCAAGGCCAAATCGCTATGGACGGAAGACAATGCTCTGTGTTTGGTGGGATCAGAAAGGTGTGATCTATTATGAGTTGCTAAAACCTGACGAAACCGTTAATACTGAACGCTACCGACAACAAATGATCAATTTGAATCAAGCTTTGCGTGACAAACGACCGCGATATCAAAAAAGACAACACGAAGTGATTTTGCTTCATGATAATGCACCATCACACACAGCAAAACTGGTCAAGGAAACGATTGAGGCGTTTGGTTGGGAAATACTTTCGCATGCGGCTTACTCACCAGACTTGGCTCCGTCCGATTACTACTTATTTGCATCAATGGGACACGCACTTGCTCAGCAACGCTTCACTTCTTACGAAGATGTACGAAAATAGCTAGATAACTGGTTTGGCTCAAAAGAGCAACAATTTTTTTGGCGTGGCATCCACAAATTATCAGACAGGTGGAAAAAATGTATAGCTAGCGATGGGCAATACGAATAAAATATTTTTTATCATTTTCATGCAATAAACGTGTATTTTCTATTAAAAAATTCCAGTTTTATATTTACATACCTGGTATATTATAAAGATGTTAATATGTTAAAACTGTTAATAAATTTATTGCAAAAAATATTACCTCGGCCGGGACTTGAACCCGGATCTCTTGTATTCCGTACGAGCGTCCTAAGTCATTAGACCACCTAGGCCTTAGTAATATTCTTCGCAATAATCGGATATAAAAAATGCACCAGGGCGCCAAGGAATGCCTCATATTGAATCTTAATATTTGCTGAAACCGATTATGACGTAGCATTCGCATGCGCAGATAGGTCTCGCCGTGGGACATCCTACGAATCTTGCAACACTGACTTAGAGTATGGCGTACAGAACAATTATTCGCGATACAAAAATTCAAAAAAATTTTCGTAGACAAAAGATACTTAAATTGCATTTAAAGAAATAACGCATAAGATAAAACCATTGCTATAACAAATATTAACACGTAATAGATATAAATATATATTTATTTTTACTCATTAAGCGCCTTAGGGATTTAATAACTTTTTTTAAATTTAATTTATAGATATTTAATGCTAACTATTCAATCATTACAACAATTATTTATTATTTCTACTATACTTTCCTGAAGATATTCAATAAATAATATATTTGTTATCTTAATTAAATTGTTATAATTAAGATAACAAATTAATCTTAAAACTGTCATAATATAAGATT
Organism: Trachymyrmex cornetzi; assembly: GCF_001594075.2. Lineage (NCBI taxonomy): Eukaryota > Metazoa > Arthropoda > Insecta > Hymenoptera > Formicidae > Trachymyrmex > Trachymyrmex cornetzi. The sequence goes on along the minus strand of NW_017300176.1, from coordinate 37,891 downwards.
ATTATATAGTCTGAATAAAGTCGTACATTTATAACGTGATATTTTGTAAAAATCTAAAACACCTCATAAAACCAAAAAGTGTTTATATTATATATAGCAAAGACATCGAGTGTATAGAGTTCAAGGTTTATGAAATGTAAAAATCTTCTTATCCCTTTCGTCTCACCTTATCATTATCTTTGTCATATAGATTGATACAAGGAATCAATGAATTTTCACGGCGAGATCCTCCATAACCGATTGGACGTTCTTTGTAGCCTTTAACTTGAGCAATGAGCGGTTTCCATTTCGCTAAATGAGTAAGTTCAGCGAACTTGTCGTTAGCTTTGAAGCTCCATTCGCTTTCTCTGAAAATAATATGTTTCATTGGAGAATAATTGACAACAGTAACATCTATTGATCAGTGAGATGTTAATTTACCGTGGCTTTACGTTTGCCAACGAACACTCCACAGCCTGCAGACGTAAGCTTAACATATCTGTACGAAGTTCTAATATATCATTTATGGGGATGATTTCCAAATCTCCATAATCTACAAAGAAGACTTTATATTTAGAAGATTCCATGATGGATATTACTTCTGCACGATACCACTTGTTGTCATATTTAAATCTTGCCGCTACCATTTGGCCTACTGTTATCTAGAATCAATGCACAAACGGTTACAGATATAAATTAGTATTATTAAATTAGTATTATTATGATCAATATGAATAGTACAAATAAACGAGATATATATATATATATATATATATATATATATATATTATATACAGGGTGACCCATTTTAACTTAGACAGCCAAATAACTCGAAACCTATATAAGGCTCGAATGTTACAGTACCGTCGCCGACATTAGCATTACACAAGGTATCCGACCGATGGCTAAAACCTCTTGAATGTTGTCTGTAACATTCGAGCTTTATAACTCGAGAAGTACTTAATGAAAAAATATTTTATTATAGTGTTTGGGAAAGCTCTCGAGATAAGCTACAAGAATATTCAACGAAAAATGGGGCTTCCCATTCAAAAAAATGACCTTGACCTTCAAATGACCTTGAAAATGAAGGACAAGGTCATTGTCAAGGTCATAGTTCAATCAGTCCCTTCATATCCAACAATTTTTGTTTTAAACATTTTTTTATTTAATCGCGATGTTTCGGATTATTTGGCTGTCTAAGTTAAAATGGGTCACCTTGTATATATACATTTAAGCTTTAAGAGTCGGCGCCGGAAATATAATTTGCTCTTTGTTTATATAATTATATAAACCTAAACGTTTCAGCTTACATTTGAATCATCCTCAGTAAAAATTTCTTTATATAAGTTCTTTGATAATTAATCAGTTAGGCTAATGTAGATCTCCATCAATCTACATGTGTGTCGTTATTGTCTACCTCAGAATTATCTTACGATTTGTTTCGTGAACGTATTTCTTACAATAACGTCGATAGATGTCGGAGATGTTAGATATAAATTGCCAATCAAACGGGCGATTTAAAAATGAAAACGGATACTGAAAACTTAAACCATGCGTACATAGAAATACTCAACAAAATATAAATAACATGAAGTTTTTTAATTTAACCAAAATGATCTTTCTTCGTTACCAGCTCGCGATACCGTTTTAATGTCTGATCGTATGTACATAACGTTTAATGGACATGACACACATCGAATTTTAATTATTATGGTTTTAATGTGATTATCGAACTAAATATCTTACCTACTTAAATTTATTATATAAACACATTTTCACGATATCGTTGCGATTGATACTGCTGTGAGGTGAATGGCGAACAATATATGATATTTAATTTCAATTATTCTTCTGATTGGTTGCTATATAATAAAAATGTTAGCTTAAGGGGATGCTAAACCGATTACCCAACTCAATCAAAGTATAGTACAGACTTTTTAAATTCCAAATTCGAAAATAGTGGTGACATCTTTGATTTAGTTTTTACATTATATTATATAATATATATCATTCTGTCTTAATCAAACGCATACATCTGTTCTTATCTAACATATGCCAGCACCATCTATCGCAAGACCGCGCAACTACTGCTACACGGAATTTCGGTTCTGTTGACAGTCCCAGTCTTCGTATGCACGTATTTTCCATTCGGTGGAAATATTTCTTTTCTCGACTTTCAATCTTAGTTCTACAAACCCGGTATCGTTCGTTTCAATAATGTGACCTCAGCTGCACGCTTATTTTCAAGATATGAACTCTTAAAACTCTTATATCAAGTAAATATATACCTGAGATGACAGATGTACGAGCTAAAAGTAAGTGAATTTTTAACGAATCTTAAACTTTTTTTCGATTTTCTCAGGAAATCCAGTGCAGCTGAGGTCCTGTTTGTGCGTACTTTAATTTAAGCAATAATACTTTTGCAATCCGTACATCCAATACAGAGATTTTTCACCGAATGGAAATGTGGTAAAACAGGAGGCTTTAGCATCGCCTTAAGATTTTTCCAACACCACTAAACCATGCAACTGAATTGAATATTTATGAATACTGAGGAGGATACATATCTCTCAGCGATGTCTATTGCAAAAAAATATAACGCACAGAATACAAATCATAAGATAATTCTGTGCTAAACAACGACACATATGCAGATTGATGAAGATCCACATTATCCTAATTATAAAAAAAAATTGTATTAAAGAATTTCAGGATGACCCAAATGTGAACTGAAACGGTCAGATTTATATAATTGTATTACAACACGCTAATCACAAAGCGTAAATCATATTTCGTATTATTCAATAAATTTCATATTATTATTGTTGTTGTTATTGTAGTTGTTAATGATATTATATTATATTATTTGTGTTATTATATTATATTATTTATGTTATTATATTATTATTATTATTGTAGATTATTATTCATACAAATTGTGCGCCAATTGATTGACCATAAAACACAATCCTAAACTGAATTTCTCATGCAAAAACTAATTTTTGAATGTTTCTAATTTTAAAGAGTTTACATAAAAATGGAAAAGTTTTTGTTTCTATGTTCCCAATTCGCATAAATTTTTTCAAAATTTTTTAAAAACTTTTTTAAACTTTACTTTTTGCGAGATATGAGAAAATCGCAAGTGTTTCTAATAAATGATACTGTATGCATGCGCATGTATACATGCATACAATTAAATTATTAATATATACATAGATATTATAAAAATATAGAAATATATAGATATCACATAGAAAATTAGTTACTAAAATCCGCTTTGAATGAATGTAGCTCTTTTTGCATTTTCATATTATTCACACATCGGTTGATTCACTTATGATTGTATATCATTTATAAAAACATAAAATCTGTTTTTTTTATTTCTCTCTATACGTTTGTTTCAATTCAACTTATTGCACTGTGTGCACCAATTCAGAGATTGCAGGAATAAAAAATGGTTCTATTATATTGTATGGATAATTATACAATTCTCTCTATCTCTTGTTTATATTTATCTTGTTTTAAATATCTCGTTATAGCAATAAAGTTAAATGAATTACGTTTCTATTTACTTTTTTCAAGGCATGGAGTTGACAATTTTCCTTTTCATTGTAATATTTTGTCATATCGTGTACTAAGTATTGTAAATGGATATTTGCAGAACCAACCACTTGAATCCAAAACAGACTTGGTGTTTCCATTGCAGATACATATACTTCCATCAAACCATCTATTAAAATCAAAATTTAATTGTAATACAATATATAAAAATCAAATTTTAATGAAATATAAATTTATAAAATTTACAAAATCAAATGTTTTACAAATATAATTTGTTTTTCAAATATCTTGTTCTAATGCAGTTTTTAAAACATTAGATGTTCTAATACCATTGTTACATGGAGAATCGGATATTCTTTTTATGGTCATTGTAGATTCAGAATTCCATTCATTACAAGATTCAATTGCCTCTTTAATTTTATTTTTTATCTGATTAGTGGCTAGTTCAATTTGTTTACCAGTCCCAATTATTTTTATATTTCTTTGATCTATAAAAAACATTATCACAATTATTGCATTAATTGTTATTATAGACTCCAACAGATTACAGAGATTAATTAAAAAACAAATGTGTCCAATTTTCAAAGTCATCAAAGCGAATCTTGATACTTGATAATTAAGCTTATCCATCTCAATTTCATTTACAATGTGAATTAATTGTACATCATATATAATAAAGTTAATAATAAAATATAAGTATCTTATCAATTCAGATATGAAGAAAATGTTAAAAAATATTTACTTTCAAATTTATTAGCAACATTTTCAAGCATGATTTTTGCACCGGAGAATCTTTCCATTTTTTGCACTGTGTATCCATTTTTTCCTATGATCCTTCCACAAACTTCATGTGGCACTAATAATTCATAAGTTTTAATATCAGAATGATCCTCTGTTGTATTTTTAATATCAGTATTAATATGGGATAATTCAGATACAGATATTCTTGCAGTTGCAACTTGCATTCTTAGTTGAACTTCAGTTTCAATCTCGTCTTGAACTTTATCTTCTATTTGAATAATGGCTGCTGCTATTTGATCAGCAGTTCCCTTTAGTATTATCCTTTTTTTGAGTCCAGCTATAAAAAATTAGTAATTATAGTAATAACATGATAATATTGCAAATTTGATATAAATATTGGGAACATACTTTCAGTTTTATGAGGATCACTCTCAAGTATAATTTTTGTACCATAAGTTTTTTGAATCTCTTGCGCAAATCCAAAATCATTCCTTTTTTTTTTAAAAATTCTTCTAGAAACTTCAAAAGGGACAAACAATTCAAAGGTTTCAATAACAGGTAGATTGCTTATTATAGAGTGTATCATACTCTGTGCTGAATAAATGTTTTCTGCATTATCAGACCAAATGTAACAGACACGATCTGGACAATATAAATCTGCCTTTTCCATCTTAATGCATGTGTTGGTTAACTCTTCTATATTTCTTATTACAGCACCACCTTTACCAATAACAGCAGATACATACTTCTCAGGCATTTTAAATTCCATGCAAATTTCTTTGCATTTGGATTTTGCTAACCAACTATATTTCTTTCTATCACCATTATCATCCTACAATATAATAAGCTTGTATTTACAAAACAAATAAATTTTATTGAATTTCACAGACAGGTTAAGCCTATTTTACAATATGCTCTGTGTTTCCAATTTCTTGCTTTTCCCCCCTTTGCGACTGTTTTAACAATTATATTTCTTGCTACTGTTTCCTGTTTCTTTCAAAGTTCATTAACTTTTATGGCTGTTCTACAATGTGCTTTTTGTTTCCTGTTTCTTGCTGTTTGTCTCTTGCCTTCTTGATCAAAAAGACAAGAGACAAACAGCAAGAAACAGGAAACAAAAAACACATTGTAGAACAGCCGTAAAAAAGGCAAGAGACAAACAGCAAGAAACAGGAAACAAAAAGCACATTAGAGAACAGCCATTAAAGTTAACAAACTTTGAAAGAAACAAGAAATACGTAGCAAGAAATAAAATTGTCGATAAAACGATTGCAATGAGGAAAATAGAGGTAAAAAAAACAAGAAACAGAAACAAAAAATACATTATAAAATAGATTTTAGCAATAAAGCCAACACAGAATAAAGAAATTTTATGTCAAGAAAGCAAGCTTTACTTTTTCAACCATAGTGTACAGCAAAATTGCCACTGATAATCCAAAAGTTGTTAAGGATAAGCCGAGTAAAATCGGTAACACCGATTGCCTGTTCACAGTTGATAACAATCTCATTTTTCTATAAATTCAAATTAAGACAATATATTGTATAACTTCGCAACAACAAAAATATTGAAAACATTTTTTAATTATCAACCCTTAGGGCGACTATTACAAACGCCGATTAACTTAATCGACGATTAACTCAATCAGCAGAATTACTATTATAGATAGGAGATTTTCATTACTTTTATCACAGTTAAGTATAGGAACACAGAGATGGAAGTATATCACAAAGAGATGAGGTTAAGAACGATATAAGCGGGGAGCACAGACTCTTGCATAACGCATAACACGTAATTCATAAAAAAATGTGCCAATCAAAGTCCTTCATTTCCTTCCTTTCTATGAAATAAAGAACTCTGATTGGTTCAATTTCTTATGCCTCATGTGTTATGCGTTATGCAAGAATCTGTGCTCCCCGCTATAATGCCTCCGACACACCAGCGAAATGTTCGTCGCGCGCGACACGCGATATCCAATGAGTGTACAGCTTTACCTTTCTCATTCTAAAGGTATACTCTCATTGGATATCGCGTGTCGCGCGCGACGAACATCGCGCTGGTGTGCCGGGCCATTAAGGCCGCAGCACACACTTTTGCATAACGCATAACGCATAGTGCATAAGCGAATCAACTAATCAGAATCTTTCCTTTCCTCCCATTCCATGGAAAAAAAGAATTTTTATTGGTTGATTCCTTTATGCATTATGCATTATGCGTTACGCAAGAGTGTGTGCTGCGGCCTATAGGCTGCGTTCCGTTTCACGCATGATGCGCATGATGCATCTTTAAGGCCGCAGCACACGATCTTGCATAACGCATAATGCATAGTGCATAAAGGAATCAACCAATAAAAATTCTTCTTTTCCATGGAATGGGAGGAAAGGAAAGATTCTGATTAGTTGATTCGCTTATGCACTATGCGTTATGCGTTATGCAAGAGTGTGTGTTGCGGCCTTTAAGCGGGGAGCACAGACTCTTGCATAATGCATAACACATGAGGCATAAGAAATTGAACCAACCAGAGTTCTCTATTACATGGAAGGGAAAGAAACGGAGAACTTCGATTGGTACATATTCTTATGCATTACGTGTTATGCGTTATGCAAAAATCTGTGCTCCCCGCTTTAATCCTTGTTATTCATCGAATGTTAAACAAGGATAAATGATGTATTATGCACATCATACGTGAAACGGAACGCACCCATACAGTCTTGCTGTTGACTACGTTGCTGTAGAGTCCTAGATTTATCAGAGAGGTGCAACCGATGTTATACATTCTGATTCGCTGTTGCAATCTAATCAATTGCGTGACTTGGCAGCCATATTTATAGTACTAGTGCCATATTTCGATTTCATTTTAACCTATACATTCTATCTCACATTATCGTAAACGTCTTATCTTGTTTGACATAGTTTGTATTGTAGACGACGCCTGATTGGTCAATTTCTTACTCTTACTTCTTATGGTACGTTTCCACTGAGCGCGTCACGCGTCGCGTCGTCAAAGGAGAAAAAGAGAGGGGTTGTGTATTTATATAATCTTATCTCTTTCTCTCTTTCATGACGCGACGCGTGACGCGCTCAATGGAAACGTACCAATACTGACTTAAGCCGGTTGCGCCACTCTGATAAATCTAGGACTCTACCTTTATCATCCGTTTTTCACCAATCAGCGTTCGGTGTCAAAGCGCTGTTGCCCGTATGAAGATCCGAGCTAAAGCCTTGTATCCACGATGCTAGAAATCGGTCCGAGACCTCGGATGAAGAAAGAATTGACTAATCGCAATGGTCATGTGATCAAATTGTTCAAATGTGATTTGTTAATTTTTTCTCTGTCCGAGATCTCGGACCGATTTTTAGCATCGTGGACACGGGTTGCACCCAGTTGGACACAGCTCAATTGGACACGAGCCACTCACAGCGCTTGAGACTATAAAGCTCCTAGGCACCGGTCGCTGTGATTGGTGCTGTCCAATCGATCCGTGATCAATCGGAATCACCCCCGTGGACACAAGGCTTAAGGGTGCCGTCACATGCGGCGTAACTTGCGTAAGCGTAACTTGCGCCGACCAATCATATCATTTCAATTAAACATCAGTTTCTGTCTAGTCACTTTATGCTTTTTACGCTATTTTGTTACGCCGAAACATGATAGAACCACCATGCGTCGAATCTAATTTCTGGCTCATTTTAGCTTATTCTGTCTGAAAAAATGCACAAGGGTTTCGATTTTGCAACAGTACAATTATAGAAGTCGTGCGCCTCTTTGCATCGCGTGAAAAGTCGAAACTCATGTGGATCAGTACAATTATTGACCTCATTTTGCCTTTGTGACAGATTTTCTAACCTCAATAGTCATCAACTTTAACGCTTAATATCTCAGATCACAAGGCAGAACGACGTTTTTTTGTCAGATTCTTTTGTTTCATGCAAAAAC
>NW_017300176.1:22126-29060 GCF_001594075.2 Trachymyrmex cornetzi | reverse complement strand
CTCTCCTATTGGTAGAGCGTGTTACATCAACCAATAGGAAAGATTAATCCAACCCAGGTTGGTGCAAACCCGATCGGGCCGAAAACGCTATTAGGCTGGAGTCCCATGAGGTGTATTTACCGAGTATCGCGTAACCGCGTAACCAATCAGAAGCGATCCGCTGTTGTGATTTCGTGTTTTACTGATTATTGATTGGTTACGCGGTTACGCAATACGCGGCAAATACGCTTCATGGGACTCCACCCTTACGCAGGTGACGGCACTCTAAAGGCCCGTCTACAATACATAAGAAGTGAGAGTAAGAAATTGACCAATCACAATCGAATGTGAGAAGAATAATCGACTGTGATTGGTCAATTTCTTACTCTTACTTCTTACTCCGTCTATTGTAGACGGGCCTTAAGAGTTTGTAGCTCCTGGCACAAAAGTTGGTACTCCTGGCACGAAGCGTCGCATTACGTCATTCTGTCGTCTGCATCGTGTGAGTGTCTGTGACAGTTCTGTCAGTGCTAATGACATTTATTGGGATGTCATCTATGATGTCCGGCATTTCTCGTATACATCTCGTATTGCGAGCAACATAGCGTGTCCAGCGGCGAGAGAATGTGTGACTGTTCTTCGTACGATCGATTGTGGCCGAAGCGGATAACGACTTATATCACGATCGAACATTTTCGTCGACTCTGTGTGCCCTCAGCCCACTCGACCGTTCCTTGGATCTCCTCGCCGAGTATTTTCCTCACGCATGCTCTCGATCTCATTGTCACCGATATAACTACTGCGAGCGAACAGTTGAATCTTCGCCGTTGCCACTATCTCCATAACTCTCTGCGCTATCGTCAGTACTGTCATTAACACAATTATCTCTGACACTGTTAACTGTTGTCATCAGTTTTCCATGACGATGTCTTGACTTAATGACTATGATTTTATCTTATTTGGCTACAAAAATATTTCGATGTTTTTCACAGAAGTGTAACCGATCGTACCGTGAAAAATGTTAAAGGATTGTTTCGCGACGGTAAAATCGAGCCTTTTATCGATGCACGTAATCTAAAAAACGCACTTCATTGTTCGTATTGACATCGACGAAGTATGTGAAGTTACTTGGTATTTATAACCTTGGATTTTTAAAGAATTTTTCAGTAATTTGCGATCAACACATCCGAGATAAGTCCTTGATTAATATTCCGTCGACGAAAAATTGTTTTGTTAAATCACCGATATCTTCAAGAATACAAATTCGACCGAGTTTTTTTAAAACAAGGGTGAGCGTTCGTAAATAAATTACTTATGGCGATTTTATTCATGTAATGAGTAATTCTTTAAGAAGTTAGGTGCATTTCTGGCTAAAAAATGCGACATAGACTACTGACAAAATAATAGAATAACACATTGATAAATTTTTCTCTTTTTCTGTATACTTACATACATGTATATAAAAAATTGTTAATCTCTGATATAATATTTTCTAAAAACTAATTAATTTTACTAACTCATTGATTTTACTTGTCAGTTTAATGTCACAGCTATAATACTTTGGTTCTTTCTTAACATTGATTTTGCTTTTTTTGTATTGATTTGTAGCTATCATTTTTTGCTTTTCTAAATAGAATGTGATATTGGCCTGTGAAACAATAATTTAGTTTTGATGTTTTATGGATTGAAAAACCAGTTAAAAATTTAATAAATATATAGTTTCTGTAAAACATTTTATTTCTCAATTTTATCTTTAGTGTTGAATTTCGCAAGAAAATTTCAGATATTAAAATTGTACATTCAACATATTGTTGCTTTTAAGAAAAGACTCACGTGAAAAACTTTTTCAAATATTTTACTTTTTTCAGCAATGTAAAATTTTTGTTAATTGATTTATATCCCAGACAACACACATGTCTGAAAGATATCCAAAAGACATTTTGAACTAGACAATACAATTATGCAAAGCTGTTTTGAAATACATTGACAAGAGAAAGCATACAAAGCAGAAATTGGAATTACCTGCCAAATTAGTATGTGAATATTAATACACATTTTCAATAATAGTTTATCTGTCACAATTATATATATATGTATATAAAATTGTGTGTATGTATATATATATATATATATATATATATATATTGTTATTGAAGATATGTATTAAGTACGATATTCACATACTGATTTATCAAGTAATTCCAACTTCTGCTTTGTATATTTCTTCTTGTCAATGCATTTCCGTATCAGTAATTTTTATTTTTGTTTTTTAGACAAATATCTGAAGCAAGTCTGAAGGTTAATGTCTGTAAGATGTCATAAGGACAATGTCTGTAAGACGTCATAAAGATAATTCTGTAAAATGTTATAAGGGACAAGTCTGTAACACATTATAAGGATAATGTCTTTAGGACACCATAAATCAATGCATAAGACATCTTAAAGACATCATTCTTATACTTCCAAAAAATGTCTCTTGAATACTAGGACGTCTTTATGATATCTTATAAGATGTCTCAATCTCTGAGATTACATTTGTAAATATTTTTTATCAATAAATGGTAAATATTTTTATGCTAATCACAATAATATTTATATTTAAATTGTTTACTTATAAAGAATATAAGTCATAAAGAATTACTTGTAAAGAATATGTCATAAACATAAAAGTTTTTTAGGAAAACATCTTTTAGGACAAATGTTTGGGTTATTTGTAAGATAAATTAAAATATTAACATTTAAACTAATACTTAAGAGATAAAAAAATTGACATTTAATGCGTGAAAAACATTACTTAAAAAATGTAAAAAGAAAAAACGATATGAAAAATAGTTAATCCTTAGTATACATTTTAGTTTTTGGCTCTCTTATTACATATGTTGAGTGATTTGTGTTCTGGATTAATTTTCATCACTTTTACAAGTATATAAAAATTATTAAATAATTTTTAAATATATTTTGACATCTTTAGGATGATTGTATACTTATAACAAATTGTATATAAATTGTTATAACTAAATATAGTTAACAAAATGAGGAAAATGCAATTTTTCATACAAAAATGTAAAACTGAAACAAAAATGTTTAAAGGAAAAATATATTTCAATATCTTAAAGTTGACATTCCAAACTACAAAAGAAAAAAATAGTTCAAGTGTTGGTTATTCAAAAAATTTAATTATTTAGTAATCTCAAAATGGTATTTTGTTTAATATGCATGAATGGCTATAAATTGAAGATATTATATTGCATTTACATTTTAAACAATGCATTTTATTATCGCTATTGTGTTAAAAAACTTATAATTTATTAGGAAAATGTTCTTTATAACGTTACAGACAACATAACATACATAATATTAGACAATTAACATTTAACATAAGGATGCTATACAAACCAATGTGTTTACTAAGGGCTAATATGTTGTAGGGTTAAATCCTTTTTTTAATAATTGGCGAAATATTCTCGCAATACGAACGAGAATTAGCTCAAAATAAAGAAAAAAATTAAAATTTTTTTAATTATAAAAAATGTACACTCTATACACACAATGGGTCATTCCTAACCCAGAGATAAACTTCAGAGTTATTCTAGTCAAAAGATACGCACGAATTGAGGCCAGCAACGCATAAAACATGTTCTCTAGATGCCAAACTTTTTTTAGGAATAGAAGGAAGACCGGTAATTGACCAGGTACTTTTAGTATTTCAAAGAAAAGAAATGCGCAGGACACGAATGACACAAAGGTGTGTATTAAGGGTTATTACTTAATATTAATAATGATCAATCTCTTGAAAAATTAATGTCATATTTTCCAGCAAAATAGATCAAGATATGAAGAGATTTAACTGAATCGAATAAAAACTATTTTACTGTTGAAAAGCAAGGATCTTGCCGAAGAAAAAAAAAGAACAAAGGGCAACTGCGAATTCGGCATGAACCGTGGCAAAAGTAGAATCTACTCAAAAACGTTAGGTGGGGTGGTGGAGGCATGGAAGCTGACCAACCATCTCTTCAGAGGCTCTTTAGGAGCACCTTACCATCACCGAGAGTACCCGGATTAGACGTCGTAAGAACTTTACATCAAGTACGATATATTCCCATTTCTTTTTATATATTTTCGCTGTCTAAAGGTTTAAATGTGACCTTTGCACTTTTCAATATTAAGTTTTTATTATTTTACGTACAGTACAGAATTAAAGAGAGTTGATTCTTTTTTGACCGGATAATTATTAATCTTATTTAAGTGGTACGCGAAAATAATCTATTATGAGATTTATGTTAATTTATATTTAAAAATCTATTAAAATTATTTAATATATACTAGAGACCCAATAACAGAATCTGGTCTTAAGCAGTTTTGTCAAAACAAGAGTGAGAAGCATTGTGTCCAGCAATCTTCGAATGTCTTTGAATTCTGGAATTATCTTGGAATTTAATATATCCTCAAAAACTGAAACTCCCTGCAATGTCAGAATTAAATTAGAATTTTTGTCATTCTTTTATTAAAAAAAGAGGATCATGAAAAAAGAAAGAAATAAGAAATATTTCCCGTACATGCACAGAACTATGTTGATAACGATGACTTTTGTGATCAGTTTAGATGAACCTTTGAAAACGCGAGTGCAGAGATATTGAAAATTAGATTAATAATTTAATGAAGCACTAATAAATTAATAATTTTATAAAATGATATTCAGGGATGGAAAAGAGTTACTTTTAAAATTACTTTAAAGTACTTTTCATTTAGAAATTGAGTACAATAAATTACAAATAATAATACAAAGTTGAAGCAAATGATAAAATATGGTACATGAAATAAAATATCTTAATTTTTTTATTGTACTCAATTTCTAAATAAAAAGTAACTTAAAGGTAGCTTTAAAAGTAACTTTCCCATCCCTGAATTGATGTTTGTGATATGTTAAAAAGAAAAGTTTGGGTATAAACTCTCCCTTAAAGATGCAATAAGATAAGTTACTAAGGCCTAATGGCATCAACGTTATTTTAACTTTAAGCGAGGCTTAAAACTTTCTTCATCTCCGCCTCTCTCTCTCTCTCTCTCTCTCTCTCTCTCTCTCTCGGCTTTAAAAAGAGAGAAAGGGAGTTTTAAGTCTCGCTTAAAATCGAAGTAACGTTGGTACAATCGGACCTAAATAGAAAACTTGGATTTAATGTCTACAATTATAAAATAGAATACAGCAGAAAAATTGTCGTTTATATGTTGAATGTTTATTATTTCTAAAATATTAAATAATATTGTTCCAAATTTGTTTGTGTTTTAATTAATTTGTTATATAAAATTCTAAATAAAATTCTAACTTCCTAATTTGAATATAAAACATAATATTTGCGCGAATCAAAATTAATAATAACAATAATAACTTGAAATAACTCCTCCATTGAATATCCACCAACGACACTCACAAGTAGATCTACCTTTCCGCGACTTGTCGAATTTAAAACTTGGTACATTTGTAGAGCAGACGAAAATAATAGACACGTATTTTTTTTATATCGGCAATGGTACAGGTTTAAGGGTGCAAACTATTCGTATAGTGATAAGCACGAATACTTAATTTCTTGCATTTTAGCTCACTCTGTTACAGCTACTTCTGAATTTTAAAGATGATAAGAGCCTTTCATGTTTCCTGGAAGCAAATCCAGTATAAAAAAATATAGAATTTAAAATGGCAAACCCAATATGGCGACCTGCTGAAAGAGAAACAAGTTTATCTCGTTCTTTGTCAGGAATAATCGACGAGGATATGACGAGAGGCCCCATTTTGTTTTTTTTTGCTCCAAGTACCGCGCTGTGTATGCTTTCATTGTCTGCTAATTAATATTTATTATTGTTTGAATTTCCAGAGCCCTATTAAATATAATTTGATTTTTTTTATGTTTATGGTTTTTTTTGTGTTTTTACAATTTTTCCATTCTTTTTATTGTTATGTTACTGTTTACCTATGTCAATTTTTTTAGTTTTTATTCTATGTATTGTTTACAGAAATGATATTAAAAAAAAATTCTTGTATGCATAAAGATTTTGTACACCAAGTGCACTTTATGACTGCTATATTGGCCTAGTTTACATCATGCACTTGATACAGGTACTAACTAGTAACTTTCTATTGAATGATCTTAATTTCGGCGATACGTGTAAACATATATACGATATGTGTATTTAATTAATTATTTTGATGCATATTGTACCAATTTAGTACATTATTCTTTGAATACATCACTGAAATTAAAATAATTTAATAGAAAGTTACTAGTTAGCATATATATCAAGGGCACGATGTAAACTAGGCAATTATTACATATTAATATGAATAAAAATATAAAAAAGAACATATAGGGTGTCCCATTTTAAATAACGGATAGGAATATCTCGGATGGTAAGCATTTTGGAGGAAATTTGTTTATACAAAAGTTGTAGGGTACAGACAAGGCTAACTTATGGTGACTTTGACCTTGACCTTGACGATGACCTTCAAGGTCATTTCAATATCAAGTCAATTTTTTCAAATAGAACCCCTTATTTTTTAACCCGGAAGTGGAAAGAGCGGAAGATTTTACGTCCGAATATGACCTTGACCTTGACCTTCACCGCTACCTTCAAGGTCATTTTAATATCAAGTCGATTTTTTTAATGGAACCCCTCATTTTTTACCACGGAAATGGAAACAGAGGAAGATTTCACGCACGCATGTGACCTTGACATTGACCTTGACCTCGACCTTCAAGATCATTTTAAGGTCAAGTCGATTTTTTTTTAACGGAACCCCTTATTTTTTACTCCAGAAGTGGAAAGCGCGGAAGATTTTACGTCCGAATATGACCTTGACCTTAACCTTAAGGCAAGATAGAGGAATCATCCATCCAGTTGAGGAAAGATAGAGGAAACACACAGCCAGTTAATCGGTCCTGTTTGTATTTTCGCTGTGCCTCGC
>NW_017300176.1:21217-21618 GCF_001594075.2 Trachymyrmex cornetzi | reverse complement strand
TTCAGAGAATCTTACTCAGTTGATCATTAATAAGCATAATTTATATTAAATTACCGAAATCGTTTAAAATTTGTACGTAAAATCTTCCGCGCTTTCCATTTCCGGGGTAAAAAATAAGGGGTTCCGTTCAAAAAAATCGACTTGACCTTAAAATGATCTTGAAGGTCGAGGTCAAGGTCAATGTCAAGGTCACATGCGGACGTAAAATCTTTCTGTTTCCATTTCCGTGGTAAAAAATGAGGGGTTCCGTTTAAAAAATCGACTTGATATTAAAATGACCTTGAAGGTAGCGGTGAAGGTCAAGATCAAGGTCATATTCGGACGTAAAATCTTCCGCTCTTTCCACTTCCGGGTTAAAAAATAAGGGATTCCATTTGAAAAAATTGACTTGATATTGAAAT
>NW_017300176.1:11969-21038 GCF_001594075.2 Trachymyrmex cornetzi | reverse complement strand
TATATATAAACAAAAAGTTTAAATAAAATATAGAGTATATTCTAAATGAAGTATATGTTTGTCATTTCCGTTATTTATAAGACTCTGAAATCATAAAATAGAAAAAAATTTAACTTTTAATTTTTCAATTACTTTTTTTTATTAACTTAAGGCCCCTGAGTAGTTGCGGCGGCCATGTTGGAATCGTGATGTCAGAAGCGAGGAATGACACGTTAATTTACGCACGATGCCATTTGTAAACAGAGACAATTTGGATGAATTAAACGATGGATTCGCTTTAAAACACTTTTAAAAATCGATGAAAACTGTCCTTTTCTCCCTTGATAGTCAGTAAATGGTCGTAAAAGACTCGTAAAGTGAGGCTATATTCTGGCAGAAACACATGGTTTAACAGCTGTTGAAACGAGTGAAATATACACTTTTACGTATAAAATTTCAAGATAACTTTAATTTTTATCGAAAATTAAGACTTTGATAAGTACGAGACAAGTCACATTTTCACAATTCAACAAATAATAACGAAATGGCACCGTGCACACGTCGTCAAAACTGGTCAAAATATCACTTTTCCACGCCTGTTCAGCCTTTTATCGTGGCGAAGCGCTGTAATAGAATCCTGTCGATATGTCGCATGTCGGTATTTAGCACGCTTATTGCCATATGAGATACATATGAAATAAAAAATATAAAATATAAAGTATAGCTAAAATATGAAAAAAGATGATTTAGATAACATGTACGATACTGTATTAATGTCACGATTTATTTTTGAAAATGATCAAAAAATTAAAATAATAAAATTGTTCTGCACTATTATCTCGAATATCTACAATTGAGATTTTGATTAAAATTTTCATAGAGCTTTGTTCTCCCATCTTAGACCACATAATTATAATAAATATTCATAAATATTGATTATTATTTTCTAAATATATATATATATTTAGAAAATAATGATTAATATTTATGAATATTTATTATAATTATTTCCTTAAGAAAAAAATTATAAAATCTTTATTCAACATATTATTAAAATATACACTAAATAATATCAGGGTTGCAAGAGTAAGTTAATATTTTTTTTTAATTAAATTAAATTAAATTAATACGAATGACTTAAAAAAAAATTAACAAATTTTTTGGACCGATGAAAATAAATCTGAGAAATCCTAATAAGCACGGAATGAAGATTACTTAATCTTGTGAAAATTTGAGAAAGACGACACTCCGGGATATCTACAGTAATAGTAAAGTACAGGATATTAGGACTTTTGAACATAGCCATATTGAATTGCGATGTCAGAAGCAACAAATGACACGTTATTTTTGTTATATACATACCATTTGTAAATAAAGAGTGTGCTTATCCCCCTTGGCAGCCAGTAAATAACCATAAAAAGTGATAAAAGGTACGTGTAAGTGAAAATAGACTTATAACTTTTCACGTACCTCTTATAACTTTTTATGGTTATTTACTGATTGTCAGGCGGGGATAAGCATATAGTTTTCGTCCATTGTTACAATTATTTTTAAATAATCTTATTATTTTGTTTTGCCCAAATTTTTATTTACAAATGACATATAACAAAAAATAACGTGTCATTTCATAAAAATCACCATTTTTGAGGATGCTTTTAAAATTGTCAGCAAATTGCTGGTTGTTACTCAAAGTTGTCATATTGTGAAGGCAACAAATTACCTACAAATAAGGATTCAGTTGCTGCAATTCTAGTAGCTACACATACTAGCAATGCATATTTGGCAAACAACAAGACAGACACATTGCTATTTGGGTTTATTTGGGATAAGTTACGTTTATATTATTGGAATTGTATAAAACTTTTTACTTATAAAAAGTAACCTGCATTGTACACTTTGCGCAGTACATGTTATAATATTAAAAGGTACATTATAAAATGTGTTTACATTATCAGGATTCAATATATAATGAAACGACAAGTATTTTTGTATGTATATACAATACGCACATGTGCCGTGCAGGAACCGTGCAGATGCAATAAATTTATTTAAATGTGCGCGCATGGGCACATTTACATTTTAACGTTAGAATTGAAAATTGATATTCTCTAATGGATAAATGTGATTGTAACCCGTGCGTACAACAACTTTGAGTAACAACTATTTGGAAGTAATAACAACCGTGAAACTCCAACAGGCTTTTTTTTACGTGTGTATCACTGACATGGATTGTGATCAAGAATAATTTATTGAGAAAAATATATAGGAGTTATTAAAAACAACTCACTTTTCATTATGTAAATTGTAATATATACATTGACCGATAGCAAGATTTAGAAGAATTTAGCACGAACATTAATTTTACTGCTGAAGATCACATGTAGGGTCGAAACGTCGTATGAAATTGTAATGTATGTATTCATTTTGAATAATAATTTTAGCGAATAACATCTGTCTAAATGGCTTTTTTAGTCTAATATTTTATATATTAATTTTGAATTTAGATTCATTTCAGCCTGATTTACATTTAATGTTAAACAAGGATAGATGATGAATCCGAGGCATCGGAGGCATCCGAGCGACGTTCCCGAACGCAGCCAATATATTAACTTCAATACAATGCGAGTGTACTTATGTAACGATTACATAGTTGCGTGAAAAATAATAACAAATTGATGTTATGTTAATGATAGTTGGTAGGACAGATAAAACAAACTTGGTATGACACCTTTCCTTATAATTTTTTGTTACCAGTACGGAATAATTTTGATGAAATATAAATAAATTTAAAATAAGAGGTATGTATTACAGAAAAATATCTGTCCACTAACTTATTAACGTAATATCAATATATTATAATTTTTCACGCAATTATGTAACTGTTACATACACTCGCATTATATTGAGTTTAATATATTGATATTGAATGAGAAATTATAACATTGATGTTATTTTTGTAGGTGTTTATGGGAGTTATAGTATAAAACATTTTTATGCATGTTTCAATACTAACACAGTACAGCTGATTTTAAAAGTTTCCAATCAGGAAGTCCTGCAGCATCAACATATTTTTGTTTCAATTTAGAATCTTGATCAAATCTTAGCAGCAGTATCCTTCATTGGAATTGTGCATCTCGGAGCATTGCACCTGGTAGGCATTTCGTAATATACACAGATATCTGAAATTCGTAATTTTATTTCATGTTTATATGTACAATAGAGGAAGGTATACATATACTTCTAAGATTAATAATTTGTATCACTTATAAAGACTTGACAAGTTGTAAAATAACAAACTGCCATTTTTTCAACTCTTCTCTAATCTATTTCTGCATCCATGAATGCCCTATAAAACTTTGACGACTGTGTCCAATCAGAGGAGACCAAGTCACGTGGATGCAGTTTGCCACTCTCTCCCTATGAGGCTCTTTAGTATACAGTAATTTATATTAATTATTTAAACATTAAAATATCTAGCTTTGACCGTTTGGCTAGTATTTCCTATTTGTTGAGTTTTCAAATGTCCAATGAGATTCTTATTGTTTTTAACCTGGAAAAACCAAGATTTTTACCTGGATTGTCCTAAAATTATCCTTGAATTGATTATCTAGATAATATGGTTGGACACCCCAAGAAAGAAGGTACTATCTCTTTTTGTGTTATTTTATTAATCTATTGACAAAAACAATGGGCAAATCAAAAGTTTGTTATCTCGTAACCAGACTCTGTTACAGGGACTCATATATAAACTTTTTGAAATTTTTTTAGATTTTAGATTTTAGTTATAATTATTTCTTATTGCAGATTTTAAACCTTTTCGTTTATTAAATTCTAACTGTAGTATGTATCTGAATCAAAAGAAGTGTATTCGTATTCAATTATCTGCTGTAGATTATATATTTAACGAAATCATTGAAACATATAAGGTTGGAATTTTTTATTACTACACATCTGTCGTTAAAATAAAAAGTTTTTAGTTTGTTAAAAAGTTTCGGCTTGTCTTCATGGTGTAGACAGTCGTGTCACTGCGCTCGGCTCTGGACTCATCGCGCGAGGAGCTCCGGCGACTGCAAGAGAGTGTCGGGAATTTTTGCGGCGAGAGCTACGTTGATGTGGTGAGCCGTTTAGCCCTCGAAAATTATGTGCTCAGACGAAAGATTCTTAGGAGCTACGAATTCTCGTGCGATGCAGCAACTAGCCCCCCATTTCAATCGAGACACGTTCAACTTGTAAAAATCCACATGAAGTAAGTTTAGCAAATTGATTTAATTGTTAACATAGGAGATGAATTTTTTTGGCGCAAAGATTCAATTAAATCGATAGCAAATTCATCAAATTTATTCGTATAACAGCGAATTGACAAATCCTGAGAAAACTACTATGGATGTGTCCAAGAAGATTGCTACTGATGCTCAGAACTTTAATGAACCAATATCCGAACACAACAACGTTAGTAGCAGCAACAACTATAGTCCTGATTCATCTTCTCGTGCTGGCCAATCCGACAAGTTCCAAGATTCATCGAAATGTTCGAAAATCACAGTTACCAAAGATATAATCGATACCAAAATTACCGAGGCGGCGTCCGCGATGCTGAATGTTTCTCGTAATGAGAATCACAAATCTCTTTCAACTTTGACAACGAATGTGACTAACAACGAGGAAGAGTCCCGAATGGAAATCTCAGGTAGAACAATCTCCTAACAATATTGTTTCGACCGGCGGTGTATAACATTTTATTTTTTCTTATGCGTGAGAATTGAAATTGCGCGATGATAGAAAGATTGCGTTATATTCGCCGTGTCGCGCTGCCGGGTTAGGACTAGAGAGACAGACTGTACGGCGCGATGCGCGGGCGTGACTAGGATTGGAAGAGTGGCGGGATTGTTTATTAGAGTAGAGGAAGTACGATCAGAGTGGAAGCGAATCTCAGGCCGAGCAGCAAATCATGAGATTTCAAGCGCAGGCGTATCGCATGTTACAGGATTCCTTAAGAATATTAAATTGAATAGAATTTATTGAGAATTAATATTAATTATTTGAATTATCATATTGGAATTGTATATTTTTGTAAATCAATACAAAGTTTTCTGAGCATTATTGATTATTAATTATTCAGAATTTAGAGTATTCATTAAACTTCATTTTGGTATTAGCATATCCTGCCGGCACACGAGTTATTGTCCAATTATTGACGGAGACGTTTGAGACGACTCGAGGGGGTCGCCGCGGTTTAGGGGCCTTAGAGACCTGACGTGAGACAGTCATAGGGCGTTTCGACGACAAGGGGCTGTAGCGTCGATCTTCAATCTTTGATATATTCTAGTGATCTGTACCCGCCTACCTGCGCGGTTATCTTTCTTTGTCATTCTATAGAAAAGCAATTTATCTACCGACGCGGCGGATACTTTTTTTTTTAGAATTATATTATATAGCGAGATATTCCAAATTTTCTGCTCTTCGACAGGTCCCGATCCGGACAAAGGTTCGGCTGAATGAAAAATAATTGCGAGATTCGATTTTCGCCGCGTTTATATAGGCGCCAGTCGGTGGTGCTCGCGAGTCGGGAGGAAGTAGGGACTACGATTTTCCAGGAATTGGAAACTATGTGACAAATTTGAGTACTGAATTTCTCATAAAAATATTGATCATATCAAGCTGGAATTTGGCACAGAAGCAACGAATTTAATGTAATTTCGAAAGATTGAATCAATTTCTTGTTATTTAATAAGATTTTGAAATTATTAGTTTAATTTTTAGGTCCTTTTCCCTGGTCTGCGCCGCTCCTTCCCCGGTTTTTGATTGGTTGGCGCTCGCTTATACTAGTACGCGTTCACTTATACTATTTCGGCTGAATAAAGTACAACGATTAAGAAAATGATAACTAAATAAAAATGACTATGTCGCAGGACTGCATAGTAATAATATTGTTGTTCCTTTCGGCCTGCCTTAAGGGTTAGGACCCACGAGGAGCGTTGAGGAAGGTGCACGAAGGGCGATGAGTAAACAACACTTAACTACTTTTTCACAATTTTATTATAAAGATTTCCCCTCTTATTACACTTATTCAAACAATTTCCCCCTTTTTGCTTACACTCGTTTACCCTTTCAGTTTTAGTGTGTAGTAATACTATTTTACGTTAATAGTTATGATCATTCGTTTAATTATGGTTATTTATATCTTGTCGTTCGCGCTCGCGATGATAGTTAGTTAAGGCCGGTATCGCGTATGTAATAAGATACTCGCCGCTCGCGACGCGCATAACGTACCTGTAGATTCATTTTTCGTGCGAGACTCTCCCGGCCGGCGATTAGGCGGTCGAATATAAAGAAGTGCGTGGTGTCTCATTACCGCGCCTTTTGGTGATCGATATGACCATATTTGGTCGTGCCCAGCGATGGACGTCGTTCACGCGTGGATTGCCAAATCTGCAGTCTTGTATTTCTGCAGCTCGTTGCTATGTTGAAATGCAAGGCTCAGGAATAATTGCTGTTTTGCATTTCCGCTAGCTAGTTGCTATGCCGAAATGCAAGGTTTACTCGTGGTAGCTTTAGGGCTACAACAATATTTTTAGCTTCAGCGCCCGAAATCTCATGCAGGAATTCGAGCGAAGGGCGACACGCGCGTTGCGGGCAATGATTGGTGCGCGATAACCGATATTTATTTCATGGAATTACAAGAGTTGAAACGCTTTAATCAAATTAATTTTTACAGATTCTTACGCAGAATAGTAATGTCTCGGTAGAGGCCTCGGTATGTGGGAACGATTTCCTCGCCTCCGGGCGGAATTATCTCCTCTCAGAATCTCGTTGTTGGGTGCCGTCCCATAGAGCAGAAATTGGCAACAGAACGGAACTCGCGGAATCAACACAACGAATCACAGCCATTCTGTTTTCTTTCTTACGCTTTTCCTAAATCCTTTATGTCCCATTGAGCGGAATAAGCGGAAGCGGAACGCGCAGAATAATATAAAATCATACTTTTTATGTTATTTACAATACTTGTAACAATAAAAATTATATTTTAATATAAATATAATAATGTATCTGGAGACACTGGTAGTGTGCCTCCTTTACGCGAACCGACGAGTTGCGGCAGATCGAGATTATCGGATCTCAATAACGGCTGAACCGATCACGTTCTATGTATGCTCAATCGATAGCCACCACACGGATTATATGATAAAAGTGGTTTTATTTTTTTTTATGTGCCCTACGAGCGGAGATGTCGCGACGCAAAGTCCGGATATTTTGATTTTTATTATAATTTTAAGAAACGTCGTCGTCATTATTATTATTATCATCGTCGACCAGGAGAAAATGTCCATCTCGATTTTTCGACAATAGAGAGCTTTTGACTTAATCTAGCGATGGCAGCATTGCACATTCGAACGTGATCAACCACACATTACGGCCGTGATAAACAGCGATGGCAACATTGTCACATATACGATGTGACATGTTATAATTAATGAGTAATAGTAACTTTAATCGTATATAAATTTACCTTTGTAAAAAAAGGTAAAAAAAGTGCTAAGCGTGCGTACTTCTCGTATGGAAACCACCATTTGGGCCGGTTTCACCGTCATTACTTATGGTAATCGGCCGTGGAACTAATGACTAATCGCGTTTGCTGTTTGATGAAATTCTTTGTATATGATACATTCCAACCTAAATTATAATGGCTTTATTCCTCTTCAAAAATTATTACATAAAATCATTGTATCACAAAATTTACTAAATCTGATGATATATGTATCATCTGTATAAAAGACTATTTAATCGTATACAAACTTACCTTTTTAAAAAAAGGTAAAAAAAGCGCTAAGCGTGCGTGCTTCTCATGTGGAAACCACCATTTGGACCGGTTTCACCAACGTCATTACTTAATCGGCCGTGGAACTGATGACTAAGTACGTTTGCTGTTTGATGAAATTCTTTGTTCCAACCCAAGTTATAATGGCTTTATTCCCCTTCAAAAATTATTACATGAAAATCATATCACAAAATATATGTATCATCTGTATAAAAGATTTGATATCAACAATTGTGGCGCCAAGTTAAATTCATATTACTGTAATAATTACAAGAACTGGCGCCAAGTTAAATTTCAAAAACAAAGTTTTTAATAGCCTTTTTTAAACAAAGTTTTTAATAGTCAGTTGAGATAAAGTCGACGAGTCCCATTTTTAATAATATCTAAAAATGAATTTCGTGAAAAAAAAGCATGTAACATAATAATAATTAGCTAATTTGCGGGAGGAATAAAATATAATATTACTTGTGTTTATTACATATGACATTTTTATATCACAATTATAAAACGATGGGGATGGCGGTATTTAAATTACCTTTGTATATATGATCGTATACAAACTTACCTTTTTAAAAAAAGGTAAAAAAAGCGCTAAGCGTGTGTGCTTCTCGTAAAGAATCACCATTTGGGCTAGTTTCACCAATTACTTAATCGGCCGTGAAACTGATGACTAATCACGTTTGCTGTTTAGTAGAACTAATGATATGTATCATTCGTATAAAAGATTTGATATCAACAACTGGCGCCAAGTTAAATTTTACCATTTTATTCCTCCTAAAGAAAAAATAATAGTAACTTTAAGTTTTTTCTTAATTTATTTAACTCTAATGATATGTATCATTCGTATAAAAGATTTGATATCAACAATTGGCGCCCAGTTAAATTCCATGTAATTCGAATACCAAAATAAATAAATAATATTAACTTTAATGATATGTATCATCCCTATAAAAGATTTGATATCAAGAACTGGCGCCAAGTTAAATTTCGCTTCTTTATACCATACCAAATTAAATAAATAATGAATATTAATCTAATGGTATGTATTACTTGTACGAACGATTGATATCAATAACTGTGGCGCCAAGTTAAATTCTACTATCAAAATGAAAAGTAAAACTCAAGTGATACTATCTTTATTATTTACTTAATCCAAATGGTACTATCTTTAATTGTTATGCAATGAAACCTAAGTATACGTATACTTATTGAAGAATCTTCCTATTCCAATTCAAATGGTTTAAATTCCTCTTAAATGAAATTATTATATCACA
>NW_017300176.1:7031-11823 GCF_001594075.2 Trachymyrmex cornetzi | reverse complement strand
TAACCGTATAAAATGAAAAAATTTGATTTAAATAGAAAAATTTTTCATGTAAAAACACTTGGCGCTGCTAGATCTCGATATATAATAATATGGTAGTATAGTAGTAAAGCATGAATGCAATAAGAAGGATAAGAATATAATACTTAGAAAAATAATATAAATAAGAAGCATATTAATAAAAAAAGTCAGAATCATATTAAAAAAATATGAATATTTCGAAAAATAAGAAAAACAAAAACCATCCCCAATGAGAGTTAAAATATCTAGCATGTGTATATATGATTGAGTTATAGAATCGTGTAAATTATGATGATCGTTGTGAATGCTATTAAGTTTAAATCAAAGAAAAATAAATTTAGATTTGTGTAAGACATGCATTATGAAAGAGAATTTATTATTACTTTTAAATTATATACAATTATTTTTTATTATTTATTTTTATTAATTACCATTTCAATTTTAAATTGTTCTTATAGTTTTTCTTGCTCTATCTAGCAGCGCCAAGTGTTTTTACATGAAAAATTTTTCTATTTATAAAGAAGTGGGATTTAACTTGGCGCCAGTTCTTGATATCAAATCTTTTACAGGAATGATACATATCATTAAAGTTAATATTATTTATTTAATTTAGTATTCGAATGACATGGAATTTAACTTGGCGCCAATTGTTGATATCAAATCTTTTTTACGAATAATATATAAAATTTTGATAAAATTTTGATGAATTTAGCTTCGCGCTAATTTTGTTAATATCAAATCTTTTATACGAGAATGATACATATCATTATAGTTAAATAAATTAAGAAAAAAATTAAAGTTACTATTATTTTTTCTTTAGGAGGATTAAAATGGTAAAATTTAACTTGGCGCCAGTTGTTGATATCAAATCTTTTATACGAATGATACATATCAGTTCTACTAAACAGCAAACGTGATTAGTCATCAGTTTCACGGCCGATTAAGTAATTGGCGTTGGTGAAACTGGCCCAAATAGTGATTCTTTACGAGAAGCACACAAGCTTAGTGTTTTTTTACATTTTTTTAAAAAGGTAAATTTGTTTACGATCATATGTACAAAGGATAACATCATAAAATTTACCTACCTCCACCCCCATCGTTTTATAATTGTGGTGTAAAATATAATATACTCAGCAAAAATCGAGTTTCCTATATGCCTATAGGCAGGAGCACGCATTACGGGTAGTGCAGAATATGATTAGATCGCAAGTGTGGTGGGAAATGAGACAGGAGAATTCTGATATAATGTAAAATTTTATAAAATATGTATTTAATAATTAATGAATCCATCCAGAAAACGTCAAGAAGATTTTTCTCAAATGGAATTTACGAAAGGATGTTTGGAACAAAATTTGGAACTTTCAAATTCACACGTGTGTGTGTGTGTGTGTGTGTGCGCGCGCGTGTGCGCGCGTGTGTGTGTGTGTGTGTGGTTTACATCTCAGTTTATCTGCAACGAACAATTTCCCAAGTCTGTCAGGAGCTATTGCATATTATATGTAATAAACACAAGTAATATTATATTTTATTCCTCCCGCAAATTATCTAATTATTGTTATGTATTTTTTTACGATTTGAGACAAAATTTGGACTTTGTTAAATTCACGTATGGTTTACATCTCTGTTTAACTGCAACGAATTTGTTTATAACGAACTGGTAAACATTAGAACTTCTTTAGCAGTAAAATATCTTTAACATAATCGTAAAACTATCTCATGATTAGCTGAAACTTAATTTCGCTGCCGCGTTTACCGCTCAGTGGGACATAAGAGAAAGAAAATAAACGGAATCGTAGGCTGCTGATTAATATCTACATTCATATTTACTGTAATTATCGAATCATTAACATTCTGTTGCTGTGTCCATATTAATGAAGAAGACAAAAAAATAGTGTGTTACCAATCTCATTATATGGACAATGATTGTAATATACATCAACAGCATATAATATTTAGGTTATGTGCAACTTTCGTTCAATCCGTAAAATTGTAATGGTGAAATTATAGTGAAAATAGCGGAAGGACTGTGATTCGTCGTGTTGATTCTGCGAGTTCCGTTCTGTTGTCAATTTCCGCTCTATTCCGGACGGCATTCTTCCCAGTGAGAAATGATACATCGAATCGATGTCTATTTCCACCAATGTAGATTAACTTTAATCTCGGTTCAACTTACTCTTCGTCTTTTTATAATCTTTAGAAGTAAAAGAAGACGGAAAGTAAGTTGAACCGAAATTAAAGTTAAGCTACGTTGGTGGAAACGGGCATTATAGAAACAGGCAAATTTCTCATTTTGAAACTTTGCTAACTGTAACCATCGATTAGTCTTAAGGTCATAGCACACAAAATACTTAAGCAGTAAATCGTAAGCATTAAGTGAATTAACCAATCACAGTCCGTAAGGCCATAACGTAAGCAGTAACCAATCCAACATGTTGATTTCCTTACTGCTTACGTCTTACTGCTTTAAGTTTTTTTGTGTGTCATGACCTTAACTGTGGTTGATAAAATTGTCCTTAATGTAATATAAAAAATTTACTAAAAATGTTTTTAATAGATTTATAATTAATTTTATTTAAAAAATATCAATTATGTAACATTTAAAGTGCAAAGTAATAAACTCTTTAGGTCTGTTCGCCTTGCTTACACTTTTTTTACACTTTTTATACTTAAAATGAGATAGATATATATTTTGCGCCGAAAAGAGAGAAAGAGAAGATGCTGAGTGTAAAAAATGTAAGCAAGGCGAACAGACCATTTGATAATACAATATGGCTGCTTTCCATTTGATGACACAAATCGACACAAGTCGACACAAATGTCGTTCTATCCTTCTTGATATTCAGAGAGTGACAAAGATAGAACGACATTTGTGTCGATTTGTGTCTCCTAAAAGGAAAGCAGCCTATATAAACTCCTCAGTCAAAGTAAATGCTTCAAAATACAAAGTCATAACCAAAAATGCACCTAAACATTGTTTACTAAATGAACCGACTACATTAAAAGTGATTACATTAAAAGAAAAATTATTAAAAGTGATAAAAACATTTAAGACAGCTTAAACATATTTAAAAAAAAATATTTTTATCTTTAAAAAAATTAATTGTTTTTTGGAATCTTGATTATAAATTATACATTTTTTCAGCTATTGCACACATCCAACAATAGCACATTTTGAATGTGTGCAATAACTGAAAAAATGTATAACTTTTGCTGCGTTCAGATATTTACTGTCAGTGCTAAAAATTTATAGTGCACGTGATGTATATTATAAATACTTAAGCGAGCAAAATTATTAGTTATTTGTACAGATTGCATAAGTAATTAATAATTTTGCTCGTTTGAGTCCTGCTGATCTCTTTTATGTCTTGTAATGAATCAATTTTTTCACTTTTTGCGACGAATAGTCCCATCCATTTGTGTGCGCCATGGAGCGTTGGCCAGCCACAATTTTGTAACAGTTTCAGCCGTAGCCATTTCTTCCGCATTAAAATGTAATAATAGTGCACTTAAACATTAATAAATCAATTATATTAAAAGTAACAAAAACCATTTCAGATTTAGGACTTTTAAGACACCAGTTATCGTTAACATCTTTCTTTATAAAAATGTGAAAATTATTTTTATAACAAAAAAAATTAGATTTTCATAAAGTCAATTTTCTCTCTAAATATACAAAATAAAAAAATCTCACTAATCATAGAAACTGTAACAAATTAATACAATTGTATTCAGTATCAAAAAATTTCAAGACAAATTCTTTTGAAAAATAAAAATAGTATAAAAATTAAAAAATAAAAATTATAAAATATTTTATGTTCTAAACCAAGTACATTAGGTTATACCAATACTAAATTATTATTTTTATAATTGCATTCTAGTTCTTCTACAGTAATCATATTTAAGTTTTTACCATCTTCAAATCATACTAACAAAGTTCTTTAAATGGAACAATAAGATATATAATAAAAATGTTACACTTTCAAATTAGAAAATAATACCTGAAAATACCTTAAATGTTTTTGCTCACCTAGAATAAGTTTCTATGTCTTCAATGCCTCAAATTTTTGTTTCCCTTTAGTTCCTTCCAAGGAATGGAAAGTTACTTTTTAAAAGTAACAAGTTACCGTTACTAATTACCGATTTTTAAAAGTAACTCATTACAGTTATCGTTACTTGAGAAAGTAACTTTTCGTTACTTTTCCGTTACTTTTTTTAAATCGACGACCAACAATCACAGCGGACGGGCCTAGAGGCTTCTCTAGTCTCAAGCGCATTGTAAAAAATTGTGTAAAATTACAACTATTATGCTGGATAATTTTGAGATCCACTATAATAGTTGTAAACGTCCACACGTTTGTAAATTTGCAATATGCAAATAAAAATAATTTCTTGGTTTGGAACTAAGCAGATTGTGAAAGTACAAATACAATGTGTATGTGTAGCTACAGGAACGATAATATGACAATACATTTCGCACTGTATATTATTATACATTTAACAACAATACGCAAAAAATTTCTTTTATATTACGTAATATTACTAAAATTTGGATAATTACAGAAAATATTCAAAATATCCTGCCATTTACATAATTTTCAATATACAGGGTATTTGAAAATTATCGGCTAATCGATCACGAGCAGGTAGAACGAACCGAATCGAATCGAAAAATCTTATACCATTTTGTAGGTTGCGCAATAGTTAACGAGATATTAACGTTTAAAGATAGCCGAATAAGCGCGTCCGGCTAGCCTACTGCTGCCGAATATACAAC
>NW_017300176.1:0-7004 GCF_001594075.2 Trachymyrmex cornetzi | reverse complement strand
GGAGGGGAACCTGCCACTAAACGTCAAACGACTCGAACAGCACGCCTAGCAGGCTATCCCCACTCCCAGCGGCCCGCGCGCCGTGCGATTTGTGGGGACGGTAGGTTGTATATTCGGCAGCAGTAGGCCGGCCGAACGCACTTATTCGACGATCTTTAAACGTTAATATCTCGTTAACTATTCCGCAACCTACAAAATGATATAAGATTTTTCGATTCAATTCGCTCCGTTCTACCTGCTCGTGATCGATTAGCCCATAATTTTCAAACACCCTGTATATATAAAATAAGATATATTTACACAATAAAAACAAATTTACATAATTTTTGTGGAATTACATAATTTCTGTAAAATTGCATGATTTTTTATATTTACAGAACTACATAATCATGTAATCTATTTTATATTTATTATATAGGGAAAGAGACGGAATCACTAAATAATAATGAAAAATACGGATATCTTAAGGATAAAAGTAACAATTTAATATCCGCTTCGTATAACCAGAACAACAGGTCCTTTTTTCGCATGGCGACACACACTCTCGAAACTTGCAGATACCACACGCTCCACTCGGCGAGAGCCGAGTCCATCCGAAACAATCCGAAGTGAAACCGAATCGTCTCGAAGCACGCATCACACAGTCGGTAACAGCAGGGATTATCCGCACCGTCCGTTCTCGCGCCCACAGGCCAATCCTGATATGTGGACGTCCTCGACCACGCAGTCAGAAAGACAGACAGACAGATCAAATCAACAGACAGATAAACAGACAGATCAGATCAGCAGACAGATAAACAGACAGATCAGATCAGCCGGCAGATAACAGACAGATCAGATTACGCAGACAGATAAACAGATAGATCAGATTACACAGACAGGTAAACAGATAGATCAGATCACGCAGACAGATAAACAGATAGATGAGATTAGCCGGCAGATAACGGACAAATCAGATTACGCAGATAGATAAATAGATCAGATTACGCAGATAAAACGAACAGATACAAACTTTCATCTTTATAGCTATCGAAATTATATAAAATAAAAGTTGCATACTAATGTGGTTACATTAAACGTTAAACAATATAAACAGGAGAATAATACTAGTTATATGCATAAAACAAATTAAACTGTAATATCACAAACGGAAACTCTTAAAGTTAAGTTCTATGCCAACACTTCATTTGGTCGGTGCTTACCGTACTAGTGTATGGAATGCGGGTTAGTTGATGCCCGCCAATGTCTGTAATAGGTGTTAAAATGATTAGATAAAATTATTTTAATTTTATACATTTGAATAAGTTCATTTCCTATATATTTGTTTTATTTTTTGGTTCAGTTCGTTTTACTCTTGAAATATTACAACTAATGAGAATCAGCCATAATGATTTGGTACACACGTGAGACCATCTATACTTTTTCTCTTCTTTGCTCTCTACGTTATTATTATTACTATTACCTTTTTCTGCCAAAATGTGTCTGTATTAAAACCAATCCCTTTTTGCATAATAAATATCAGTTTGGATAACGTGAATCTCTCTTAGTTATGCCCTGCTAACAGGTTATGGGCCCAGTTACACAAATATAGTATTAACGTTTAGAGAATATCAAGCGAAAATTGTTCCTTTTGTATTTATCGGATAGTGTGCCGCTACGCAATGTCAATGCACGACATAATCGACTCGAGACCCTCGATGACTAAACTCAATGGTGATAATTATTTCCACTGGAAATTTAAGATGGAAATGTACCTGCGCCGAAAAAAAGTATGGACAATCGTAATCGTCAATACTGCACCCGATCCAGTAACGGCTGAGTGGGAAGATGCAAACGAGAAAGCATTAACAACGATTGCACTATGTGTGGAAGATACCCAGATACAACATATTAGAGATCTTAAAACAGCCAAGGAGTCATGGAATACATTAAAGGAAATATATGAGAAGGATTCGACAGGTAATCGGGTACACTTGTTACAATTAATCATGCAAGAGAGGTTAAGTGAAGGTGGAGATGCAGAAGCCCATGTGAGTAAAATGCAGTTCCAAAAACTGCTTGCCCTTGGTACTGAAATAAAGCCAGAATTTTTTATGTGCGGCACGTTGTTAGCTACTTCCTAGTAGTTATGACGCATTACTACTATTAGAAGGAAAGGATGAGGAACAATTAACAAGTGCGTATGTACGAGCAAAAATTATTTCAGAGTATAAGCGCAGAAAACATCGAGATGACGACAATGAAGCATCAGCACTCAAAGTTAATACAGCGAAATTGAGTGGTAGCACTGGAGGTACTGATTATAAAGGTGGCAAGAAAAGGTTTACGTGTTTCCATTGTAACAAAGACGGCCATATTTGACGAAACTGTGATGAGTACGAACAGCTACTGAAGAGTCAAAAAGGTGACACCCACAAGGCCAATGTACTTGAAAGCGAGGTCAACGATGGAGAGATGCTGTTCGCAGTAGGTGATTTGGATGATTGGATCGTGGATTCTGGAGCCACTTGCCACATCACAAGCAACAAGGAAGCATTTTTAAGTCTTAATGATGAGCATCGTGAGAAGGTCGGCGTGGCGAACGGACAAACTTTGCTAGCAATCGGAAAAGGGACCATTATTATGAATTTGAAGAATGAGAATAACGATACAATCAAAGTAAGAATGGATGATGTATTGTATGCACCGCAGGTTGGCGGTAGCTTGCTTTCAGTTCGAAGCTTGACTGAAAAGGGCTTCAAGATCAATTTCGCCGGCGATAAATGTGAAATACGAAGTGGCGATGGCGCGAAGCAATACGCTGTAGCAGATTTGCATGGAAATTTGTACAGACTTCGACAAATGCAATCGGTGAATACTGCACAAGCGAAACAACATAAGTGCGCACATGAATGGCACAGAATTCTGGGACACAGAGACATCGAAATTGTGAAAAAATTACCCAGTAGCGGCTTGGTGAATGGAATAGAGGTTGCTAAGTGCGGAGAGAATTGTAAAGAAAAATCAATATGCGCAATGTATATGAAAGGAAAGATGACCAGAATAAAATTTCCGAAAGAAACTAATAGTCATGCCGAAAATGTGCTAGATCTGATACATTCAGATGTTTGTGGACCCATGCCAACTACCACACCGTCCGGAAAAAGGTACGTGTTGACCTTTGTAGATGATTGTTCACGATATACAGTTATTTATTTACTAAAAGAGAAATCTGAAGTATTCGATAAGTTTAAGGAGTTTATTAAGTTGACACAAAATCAGTTCAATCGTAAAATAAAATTGATAAGATCTGATCGAGGTTGTGAATATATTGGTAAGGATTTTGAGAATTATCTAAAAGCTGAGGGCATTAAATATCAAAGGACAGCGCCGTATTCGCCACAACAGAATGGTGTTGCAGAGCGTCAGAATCGTACACTGGTTGAGATGGCGCGTTGCATGCTTTTCGACGCTGACTTGCAGAAGCGTTTTTGGGGAGAAGCAATTACGACAGCAAACTACTTGCAAAATCGTTTGTTGTGGAAAAATATATTAAAAACACCATTTGAATACTGGTATGGCAAACAACCAACGTACACAGGCCTAAGACAGTTCGGAGAGCGATATTACATTCGCGTCTCGGATGAAAGAAGACAAAAATTAGATCCGAAGGCTGTTCACGGGATCTTTGTAGGATATGATTCCGCATTGAAAGCTTACAGATGTTATATTCCTGAACGGGATAGAGTAATTATTTCTAGAGATGTGCAGTTTGTTGAGAAGAAATCAAACACGATATCTGGGAAGCCAACACGAATACCAGAAATGACCAGTGACCTCGTTAAAAGGGAAAATGAAGATAAGACTGATATAACAACTTCAACAGATGCATATGATTCAACCATCACCACAGACGAATTCTTCAGTAGTGTGGAGAGCAATGATGAGCAAGACGAAGAGGTACCAAGGCGTTCATTACGCTCAACTAAAGGCCGTCCACCACAGAGACTCATAGAAGAGATGAACCTTGCATTGATTGCGACTAAGGAACCGAGTAACTATCAAGAAGCAGTTACGTGTAACGAGAAAGAGAAATGGATTGCCGCTATGGAGGAGGAGATATCATGGCTCCTAGATAATGGTGCTTGGGAGCTAGTGAGCTTACCAAAGGACAGGAAACCCATTGGTTGCAAATGGATTTACAAATTAAAAACTGATGAAGTCGGACAGATAAAGAGGTATAAAGCTCGACTTGTGACTCAAGGTTTCAGTCAAAAATTTGAGATAGATTATGATCAGGTATTTGCACCGGTTATAAGATCAGTTACATTCAGAATACTTCTGTCAATAGCTATAAGAAGGAATATGAAGGTGTTACATTTGGATGCAAAAACGGCTTTTCTCAACGGCAAGTTAGAGGAAACAATTTACATGAAGCAGCCACCAGGTTTTTCAACGAATGGACACGAGAACAAAGTATGTTTACTCAAAAAAAGCATATATGGTCTGAAACAATCAGCTAGAGTATGGAACCAATCAATACACGACACGCTGACCAGGATCCGATTAAACCAGAGCAAAAATGATCAGTGTCTTTACACGATGGCGGACAACACTGGAGTAATCTATGTTCTGATATACGTCGACGATATAATATTGGCGAGTAACTCAAGTAGTTTATTGGAGTATTGCGAATCTGCATTTAAGATAGCTTATAAAATTGAAAACCTTGGAGAGATCAAGAATTATCTTGGTATGCACATCAGAAAAGATAGTGATCAGAATTGTTATTTCATTAACCAGACGGCATACATAACTCAAGTTGTAAAAGATTTACAGCTACACAGGGGAAAGATATCGGACATACCGTTGAGCACCGGAAATAGTGAATCACCTTTGTTGTTCTGAAATGAGGAATATAGAAGGATAATTGGATGTCTTTTATATATATCTGTCAACACTCGTCCGGATATTTCAGCGGCAGTATCAATATTAGCGCAAAAGGTGACAATGCCCACTGAAGAAGATTGGAACGAAGTAAAACGAGTTGTAAGATACTTGAAGGGCACAGCAAGAACGGAATTAAAACTTGGTAGCGACATGAGTGGACAACGGTTACGAGCCTACACTGATGCCAATTGGGCTGGAGACAGGCGTTCGCGACGGTCGAACACAGGCTACATCATCATGTTCGGATTGGGAGCAATTAGTTGGATCAGTAAGCGGCAATCGTGTGTGGCACTCTCTTCGACTGAAGCCGAATTTATTGCGCTGTGCGAAGGATGTCGAGAGTTGTCATGGATACGCAGAATTTTGAGTGACTTCGGGATGACATTCGAGCAACCTACTATTATATACGAAGATAACCAAAGTTGCTTGAGCATGACTCAGGAGGAGAAATTTTCAACTCGAGCCAAACATATCGACACCAAGAAATTTTTCATCAAGGACTATGTGGACAAAGGAATAGTAACCTGTAAATATTGCCCTACGGAGGAAATGATAGCGGATATATTAACAAAGCCGCTATCAAGGCAACGTTTCGTAAAACTACGTCAGGCATTAGGTCTAAATGTTTATCCAAATGAGGTGTTAAAATGATTAGATAAAATTATTTTAATTTTATACATTTGAATAAGTTCAGTTCCTATATATTTGTTTTATTTTGGTTCAGTTCGTTTTACTATTGAAATATTACAACTAATGAGAATTAGCTATAATGATTTGGTATACACGTGAGGCCATCTATACTTTTTCTCTTCTTTGCTCTCTACGTTATTATTATTACTATTACCTTTTTCTGCCAAAACGTGTCTGTATTAAAACCAATCCCCTTGTATAATAAATATCAGTTTGGATAACGTGAATCTCTCTTAGTTATGCCCTGCTAACAATAAGTAGAGTATATACATCGATTCTAACTCTGGAGCTCTTATTAACGTTTAGAGAATATCAAGCGAAAATTGTTCCTTTTGTATTTATCGGATAGTGTGCCGCTACGCAATGTCAATGCACGACATAATCGACTCGAGACCCTCGATGACTAAACTCAATGGTGATAATTATTTCCACTGGAAATTTAATGGAAATGTACCTGCGCCGAGAAAAAGTATGGACAATCGCAATCGTAAATACTGCACCCGATCCAGTAACGGCTGAGTGGGAAGATGCAAACGAGAAAGCATTAATAACGATTGCACTATGTGTGGAAGATACCCAGATACAACATATTAGAGATCTTAAAACAGCCAAGGAGTCATGGAATGCACTAAAGGAAATATATGAGAAGGATTCGACAGGTAATCGGGTACACTTGTTACAATTAATCATGCAAGAGAGGTTAAGTGAAGGTGGAGATGCAGAAGCCCATGTGAGTAAAATGCATGAGCTGTTCCAAAAACTGCTTGCCCTTGGTACTGAAATAAAGCCAAAATTTTTTATGTACGGCACGTTGTTAGCTACACTTCCTAGTAGTTATGACGCATTAGTTACTACATTAGAAGGGAAGGATGAGGAACAATTAACAAGTGCGTATGTACGAGCAAAAATTATTTCAGAGTATAAGCGCAGAAAACATCGAGATGACGACAATGAAGCATCAGTACTCAAAGTTAATACAGCGAAATCGAGTGGTAGCACTGGAGGTACTGATTATAAAAGTGGCAAGAAAAGGTTTACGTGTTTCCATTGTAACAAAGACGGCCATATTCGACGAAACTGTGATGAGTACAAACAGCTACTGAAGAGTCAAAAAGGTGACACGCACAAGGCCAATGTACTTGAAAGCGAGGTCAACGATGGAGAGATGCTGTTCGCAGTAGGTGATTTGGATGATTGGATCGTGGATTCTGGAGCCACTTGCCAAATCACAAGCAACAAGGAGGCATTTTTAAGTCTTAACGATGAGCATCGTGAGAAGGTCGACGTGGCGAACGGAAAAACTTTGCTAGCAATCGGAAAAAGGACCATTATTATGAATTTGAAGAATGAGAATAACGATACAATCAAAGTAAGAATGGATGATG
>NW_017300175.1:4845-5363 GCF_001594075.2 Trachymyrmex cornetzi | reverse complement strand
AGATAAATCTATAAGCAAATAATAACAATTTTGTGTCATCCCGATCCCAACTATATTGACAAAAACATCACAAACTTACGTTATCTTGCTCAATTTTAGTGTTATCACAAAAATTAAAGAATTAACCGTATAAAATGGAAAAATTTAATTTTTTATTTAATCCAATGGTACTATCTTTAATTTTTATGCAATGAAACCTGAGTATACGTATACTTATTGAAGAATCTTCCTATTCCAATCCAAATGGTTTACATTCCTTTGAAATGAAATTATTACATCACAATTCATTCAAAGACATTTCCTCTTCCAACTAAAGTAGTGGTCATTTAATTTCTTCTTCAAAACATTATTATACAAAACATTATCACAAAATTACGTTACCTTGCTCAATTTAAGTGTTACAACAAAAAATTAAAAAATTAACCGTATAAAATTAACCGTATAAAATGAAAAAATTTAATTTAAATAGAGAAAAATTTTTCATGTAAAAACAATTGGCGCTGCTAGATCTCGATATA
>NW_017300175.1:3681-4399 GCF_001594075.2 Trachymyrmex cornetzi | reverse complement strand
CCGCTACCGCCCCCGCCCGCGGACCCCGCGCCCATCGTCGCGAGCAGCCATCGGGCCGCTACCACCGCGGTACACGCTTTTTCATATCCCTACCATCTTTTTCTTTTTCACGCTCAAAAACCATTTTACATATCGCATAATCTAATGATGATATCATCAATGCGATTTGATATAAATACGACGTTGCCAAATAGTGTACATATCACGTGACCAAGTAAGTGATAGAGAATAAAAAAGAGTAATGTTAATCTACGATTCGCGCACATTTATTTTCTTACAATGGATAGGTGCGTATACTATAGGTTGGATGGGAAGCAAAGAAAATACATATATATTTTATGTGAACGACAAAATTTTTATTCACATATTGCTACATCGGGGTTTTTTCATGTGTATTAAACACTAAAGCCAATAGCTCGCAATCGACAAGCTGATGCTTGTTAAAGATGATGCTATCACGTATAGCGTCTTCGGACGCGATGTTGGAGAATCGCGTATACTTGACATCGACCGTATCAACGAGTCGAACTAATCGTTCGAACGTTACGTCGATACATCCATCAAACGCAAACATTCGGCGTAACGTCGTTTCGGTCATCGTAATGCGTACGGATGAAGAATCCAGGCGTACGAGCGTGACATCGTTCATCGTGCATACTCTGACGGTTAGCGGTCCAACGCTTATGAAATTGTCTTTGTGTTCGTTTCGCAGCATCTT
>NW_017300175.1:1784-3627 GCF_001594075.2 Trachymyrmex cornetzi | reverse complement strand
ATTGTCTCCCAGGGCGATCTCCACGTAACTCGGCGGGCCAACGTTGATTCCAATTTCCAAATACTTGTAGCCCGTATTCGTCAGGTTGTAACGCCTGCTCAGCAAACGCACCGCGCGATGCTCCATACTGTGTACATATATAATATTGAAAAACGTTATTTATTGTATAAGAAACGTTTCGTTTTGCGTATAGTACATTAAAACTTACGTGTTACTGCAGTCTTTCTTTGTTTCGTACGATGTATTGCTCTCTTTAGCGAAGTACATTTTGTCGACCGTCCGTACAAGTGGATATCGCAAGACTGATTGTACCCGCGTAAATTGCGGCGTATATGATAAAACTTTTAGAATTGAAGAGGGGGTAACCCCTCCCCTTTTTTCCAAGACTTGCGAACGTGTCGCAACACGTTTTTTTTCTACGTATTTTCTTTGTTCGCGGTAACCCCTCCCCTTTTTTCCAAGAATTGCGAACATGTCGCGACACGTTTTTTTTTCTGCGTATTTTCTTTGTTCGCAAGTTTTATCAATGTTTATACGTTATGGCTTATACGACGACGACGACGGTGACGACTTTGATGCTTTTTCCCAAGGATATTTCCAATATTTAGTTTCTTCCTTCTTCGGCGAGGTACTTTGCGATTCTTTCTGCAAGAGAGGTTCCCTTTCGCTCGGAGACCCCTCTCGCTCGACAAATTTTCGATGCAGATAACTTCTTACTCGGTCCATGTCTTAACGCCCGTAATCGAAATTTACGATTGACCGAAAAAAGCCTTATACACTGCCTATATACGTTTATACGTACACGTTTATACATACGTTTAAACGCACACGTTCGTACATACGCGTTTATACGTTATGGTCTATATATATATTATGGTTTATATTTCAATGACGTTGACGGCGTGGACGTGTTTTCAACAGGGCATTCCCAATATCTCACTTCCTCCTCCTTCTTCGGCGGTGGACTTGGCGGACCTGGCGAAGGTACGGGACGGTACCCCTTTCGCTCGACCGATTTTCGGTGTATGTAGTCTCTTACTCGATCCATGTCTTAACGCTCGTAATCGAAACTTGCGATTGAACGAAAAAAGCTTTATACACTATCTATATACATTGCATATATGCACTGTCAGATCGGACATGTCACGTTAGTACATACACGTTCATACGTACACGTTCGTACATACACGTTAATACGTACACGTTTATACGTACACGTTCGTACATACACGTTAATACGTACACGTTCGTACGTACACGTTAATACGTACACGTTTATACATGTATTACAAGGAAGGGAAAAGAAATACATAACCAATACGTTTAACGTTTTTTTTTATTTAAAAATTCTTGCGCAATCACCAGTTATATATTTTAAATACATTTTGTAACGCGCAGATCTTAATATGTTGTCCGCATCGAATAGTATTAGCAACATCTAGATTAATTAAAGATTCCATGTCTTCGTACACCGCATCCAAAGTCTCGATGTGCATGCGTTCTCGTTCATCGTCCAGAAGCAAGTTCCATAGCCACGTTCGTTTCTCGCGTCCCTTGACGTACACGATAGCATCATCTTCAAATACAGCCGCAGTGATCAGGCGTTTCGCCTCGCTGTACGGGATCATCTCGTCCTCCCATCGCAATACATGGTGATAAGCACTCAACCAGGAAGCGCAAGACCTATCGGATCATGTCAAAATTTTCCATGGCACGGGACTCGTAAAAATGTAATGCGTGAGACCGGCCCCCTGTTTCAGCACAGCCACTTCCTTCACGATAAATTTCTTGTTAATGATGAATCCTTGCAGATCCACGAACGTTGGCACGAGCATGTTGTCGA
>NW_017300175.1:0-232 GCF_001594075.2 Trachymyrmex cornetzi | reverse complement strand
TCTTATATCCTGGCGGCACGCTCGGTGAAAATTCGTGTATCGTGTGCACGCTTTTGCTGTTGCTGTACGCGCCCGCGGTCACGTTACACTCTACGCGGATAACGTTTACGTTCATTATGTTGATCGACATGTCTGATTCGTGTCATCTTCACGGTCGCAGTATACGTTACGACGAGAATCCCAGCAGCGATCCAATGCTGTTGGACCTGTCAAAGTTTATTCTATATGCACA
>NW_017300174.1:74262-78833 GCF_001594075.2 Trachymyrmex cornetzi | reverse complement strand
AAGAGAGGTGAGCCGAGACAAAGAAAGAATTGAGGGTGTCAGGCGAGAATTCGTAGCTCAGGGAAGAGGATTTCGGCCTGGAAAGGCCCATTGACCTGAGCTCGGACCAGAGTTGCGAAGGAGTCAGGGAGGAATTGAGACGACCCATTAGATAAGCATTTCTGGAAGCGTCCACCTGGAGGCTGACCTGATTACGCAATAAGCGGAAGGTGCTCCAGCTAGCGGGAGAGGGATGCAAGCGAAAGTGTCTCCGCGCAGCATCCCTCTCCCGCATGAGAGCCCTGACGGATTGGTCAAGCCATGGAGCCGGAGGCCTTCTGGCTCTGAAGAAACGTAGCGGAACGTGAGTGTCACGAGCAGTACAGAGAAAACGATTCACGATATCCACCTTATCGTCGAGGAAAGGGGAGCGACACACAGCTGCCCAGTCGAAGGACCGTAGAGTACTAATGAATTCCTCAGTGTTAAACGAGGAGTAGCTACGAACACTGATTTCGCGAGGAGGAAGACGAAGGATCGGAAAATCCAGGGTCACCTCAATAAGATCGTGCATAGAAAGAAATGAGAGACTATGTTGGCCAAAGGATTTTATAAGTGATCTATTGCTAATGAGACAATGGTCTATGCGAGTACTGGAGGAAGAAGTGTGATGGGTGTCGGAGAAAAGGATAATGAAGAGGTGATAACTAGAAGAGTAGTCGAAGAGAGAGTCAGAGACAAAAGAACGACGATTAAGATCGATGTTAAAATCACCAATGATGATAGCTGAGGAGAAAGAGGGATGGAGTCTCTCAAAATCAGCCCAAAAGAGGGAGAGATGATCTACCTTAGGCGGACGATAGACCACGGCAAGCAGAAACGGCTTACATCCCCCGACCCTCACGCTCAGCATTACATATTCCGGCTGAGCGCAGTACATGTTAGGCGAAGAAGCCATGTGCTTTGTATGTATGCCGTCACGCACGTAGAAGCCAACCCTCCTCCACCTCTCCCCTCCCTGTTAGACCTCACGAGGTAATATCCGCGAAGCGAGACTAGACTGTCAGGAACACGAGGCTTCAGCCACGTTTCTGATATTGCTATAATATCGTACTGATTGCTGTAGAAATATTCACTAAACTCTGAGAAGTAGGGGAGGAGAGACTGGCAATTCACGTGACATAGCTTGAACGGTGCGTTGGATGGAAAGTTCGCGCCCCCTCGCGGTCATGCTTTGCGTTGTGGATGTCGCTTAGGGATAGCACCAGTGAGAGAAGCGCCACCTGTCATGGGCTGATCAGGTAATGTAGATGACGAGATCGAGGGGAGAGGAGAGGGAGGAGTGGAGGAGATAGGGCCCCCATTGATAGAGATGCGAGGCGGCGCCACTCCATCCGGGGACCGCAGCAGAGCAGAAGATGATTCCCGACCCGACTGAAGCGTTTTGGTCGCTTCGAGTGATTATAGAAAGAAAGGGGTCGTTAACTATTTGAAGCGATTTCAACGCTTCGCGAGTTCGCACGGAAAGAGGTAGATGTGATTTACTCGCAGCGTAATGTCGCTTCGAGTAATTGCAGGAAGGAAGGAAGTACGAACTATTTAAAGCGGATTGACGCTTCGCGAGTTCGCAGGGAAATAAAGAGATGCGAGTTACTCGCAGCGTAATTTCGCTTCAAGATATCGCGGAAAGAAGGAAAGATCGAACTATTCAAAGTGGGTTGACGCTTCGCGAGTTCGCAGGGAAAGAAAGAGATGGGAGATACTCAAAGCGGTGTCTCGCTTCGAGTTAGAAAGCGGAAGAAAGAAGACCAGAGAGAGATGGAAATTATTCGAGGGCGTTATTTCGCTTCGAGTAATTGTAGAAAGAGAAAGCGGGAGAAAAAAAAGGAAGAGGTGTAAAAGAAGAAAAGGGGAAGAGCACGACTGAGAATTGTTGCAGAAAGGTGTGTCTTAGGTGATTGCAAAAAGGGGTGTTAATGAATTTTAGATCCCCACAGAAGAATTAGTTACTCACGGTTTTAGCGGAGAGAGAGAGAGAGAGACTAACGAGTCCTTGTGGGAGGAGTCCTCGCAGGATCAGCGGTCGGAGTTGGCTTCTCTCAGAGCTTCCCTTAGACGGGTTGGTAGAATTGTACCGCAAGGTGATGGTACGAACTTGACCGCGAGAACTCCGCACCAATGTTAATAAATCGGGCAGCACTTCGTCTCGTAAGTGACTAAGTTAATATTCGACTGCTCTACACTGTCCTCGCGAAGGGCTCTTATATACCACACATAAGGTACGCTGTTTTTCGAACTTTGGACTTTGATTCGATGGTGATTCACCCTGTTTTGAGTATTATTGTTTCGAAATATATTAGTGAATAATGATTTTTTGTTTGAATTATTGGGAAAGCCTTTCCAAAAATAGAAATGATTATATATATTTCTATGAATCATACTGCCACTAAGCGTGCACGTGTAATAATTAACACATTTAGTATCTACAGTTATTTGGTGATATTAATTATTCCTTCGTTAAGAATCGATCTTCGATCGGTCACGCTATTGACTCTCTAATAGACTCTCTGATATCTTAGGGATTGTATGCATGGAACTGCGAGTGATTCGCATTTGAGAAATAAGTTCTCTTCACGAAAGAAAAGAATCGTCGTGTCGTCAAAACGTAACATTTTATATATGATGAAAGTTGGCGGCTGTTCGCACTTG
The DNA here is from genome assembly GCF_001594075.2 of Trachymyrmex cornetzi. Lineage (NCBI taxonomy): Eukaryota > Metazoa > Arthropoda > Insecta > Hymenoptera > Formicidae > Trachymyrmex > Trachymyrmex cornetzi. The sequence continues at coordinate 76,145 of NW_017300174.1, read as the reverse complement.
ATTAATCTATCAATTGGACAAGGATGCTTCTCAAAATGTGGAATTGAAGAGGCTCTTTCAGCTGCTCTCTTTGGATCGTTCAGGATGCGAGTGCACCTATTGTTTGATATCGCTGAAGATGGCTTGAAAGAAGCCGAAACGTTCTATTTAAAATTTGCGGAATCTCTTGCGAGGTGATGTAACAGTTTTGTGAATTTTTCTTGTTATACGCACTTGTTAACTGCGTCTTTCTTTAGCTCTCAATCGCCCGACATTTATTGTGTTATTCATTATTTTTGTTAATATTTCGAGAGCTCAATTGTATGTCATTTATTATTTTCATATATATTTCGTATTTCTTTAATAATATTTCAGCATCTTGTTCGCCCCATTCTGAACGCTTTTTCTCACCTACAGTTGCAATATCTTTCTCAACTTCTTCTAGTTCTGATTGCAATTGACTCTGAAATTTCTCTTTATCTGCTTTATATATGAGAATATGTTCATTATTTCGAATTCTGTAGATAATTTTTAATGGTCCTTGCAAGGTTATGGTCCCATTATTTATTAGATTTATTATATAGGGTCATCGAAAAGTATCGGACCCCCCTAATATCTTCAGTTAGAATGCATTTTGGAGAAAATGTCCAACAGTTGTATGGTTTCAAGCGAGGAGTAAGATGATGATCTTGACTTTGATCTTGACCATGTCCTTTAAGGTCATTTCAAGATCAACCTTATTTTTTTAAATAGAACCCCCTACATTTTATTGCATATTTTTATAGCTTATCACGAGAGCTTTCCAAAACACTTTAATAAAACATTTTTTCATTAAGTATTTTTTGAGTTATAAAGGTTTGAAGTTAACAATTTTTTGACACAAAATGTAAAATATCTTGTAAAATATTATTTAGTTTTCAGTAATCATAACCTTAATACTTTTGTGCGTGGGGTAATGAGACCAATTAATTGGTTTAAGGAAAATACATTAATCAAACAGTGTCGGATCCCCCTAATATTTTCAGTAAGTGTAACGTCCGGTACGCTACATTATAGCACCCCGGCCGTTTACCAAGCGAACGCGAGCACAGAGTATAGCGAACGATACAATACGTGCCGCGAGAACCTATAGCATATGCTACCGTAGCCGTTGCCAACGAACGTTGCGCACGCAGCGCCTGCGCGACTTATAAAATAGAAAACTAATAGAAAATGCGCTAGAACACGTAGATTGCACCGCTAAAAAACGGGAAACAACGAACATTAGAACTAGCAATTTAATAATCGCGAGGAAATAGCGCCGATCCACCAAGAACAAGTGAAAACGCGTAATCACAAAATGCATAGCGATGCAACGCGAAACGCACGCATAAATCACGAAGGCCTCAAATGGGAAATGGGAGCTACTGCAAATTGAATGAAGGCACGAATAACGAAATGAGAGCCTTAAAACAGACAAAGGAAACTCGCGAGCGCCTCAGAAGAAGGAACCGAAAGATACGCGGAAAAGCGTAATGAAAAAACGCGCAAAAAATGCACGCTAACAACACCGCGACCGAGTGCATCACGCACCAACCACGAACACCCTTAGGAGTATTGCGAACCCCGCTATGAATAGGAACAACCGAAAGAACAAAAACACGCACAATAATTAAATAAATAGCGATGGAAAAATTAGAACATTCAAGAGAATTTCGCAACAACACGTGTGCGAAAACACCCTCTTACCGCGAGGGGTCACAATACTAAACATATATAAAGCAGGACGATGTACAGCAAAGCACCTTATTCTTCCTCCCGAAGATAGCCGAGGTAAGATACCTAGAGCGCTTTCGTTGAGCGTGGCTATTTCCCTCTTATCCGAGGATCCCCTCGCAGCGCTTACGATTAAGCGTAGGGAACAT
>NW_017300174.1:60065-74244 GCF_001594075.2 Trachymyrmex cornetzi | reverse complement strand
GCGCCTCCCCAGGCGAGGAAGGCTATCCTCTATCCCCTTGAACGACCGCGCTTCAACGGGAGCGTTGTCATCCAAGTACATTCCTCGTGGAAGCTCCGACGAGCGCTTTAACCGGCGTCGAGGGTTCCTATCCTCCCCACCAAGCACTTATTCTTCTTCTTTCTTTTCGGGTACATAGATGCCAAAAAGGAAGCGTGTTAGGAGTAAGAGGGGAGGGTGGCGGGTGCACCTCCGCGCGTTGAAAAAGGCACTCTACGAATCTGGGGAATTCGACCCCGCGAGATACTGAGCCGACGCCCAGCCTACCACCACCAACAACGCCGCGTCGGACACAAAAGGGCGCCTAGCTCAACCGCTGAAACGCAGGCTTCAAAAGAGACCACGCGCCCTCCGCTTCCGAGACCGCGATCTCCGTCGCACGTGGCCCCGGTCAGGAAGCCTACGAGGCCTATCCTCGTGACCTCACGGCCCAATATACGGACCCGTGCAGCCGTGTAACATAAACATTAAAATCATAAAACCGTACTCAATTGTATTTTTCTCACACCCTTCCTGTTCTTCCCAAATCAACAGAGAGCGTAGATAGAGTGATAGCGAAATGAAGCCAACTGACGCTTCCTCTAATTCTCTATTTTATTTTATTGGAAGAACACGAGGGAATAGTCATTTCAATCTCTTGTAAATCTAATACGTTATCTCCGAATTTCGTGCTCAATTATGAGCACTGATGACAGCTGCCCGCTCCCACGAAAGAAAAACGCGTCATAACACCGCGTTGAAGCCAAGGCTTCGCCCCGCGCGCCCAGCTCCGCGCTCGCGTTCCCACAAACTTGTGTCGCGTCTCGAGACCGCTAAGAACGCGCGCTCAGGACGTAACAGTAAGAATACATTTTCAGTAAGAATTTCAAACCTTTATAACTCAAAAAATACTTAATGAAAAAATGTTTTATTATAGTGTTTTGGAAAGCTCTCGAGATAAGCTATAAAAATATGCAATAAAATGTAGGGGGTTCCATTTAAAAAAATAAGGTTGACCTTGAAATGACCTTAAAAGACATGGTCAAGATCAAAGCCAAGGTCATCATCTTACTCCTCGCTTGAAACCATACAACTTTGCTATTGGACATTTTCTCCAAAATGCATTCTAACTGAAGATATTAGGGGGGTCCGATACTTTTCGATGACCCTGTATATTTAATTGTATATTGATTATTTTCTAAAAATAAGTATCCAAACATAAATTCTTATTCAAAAAATATATAACAAAATTATTTAAACTCTTTATTGGAAATATTTTATTAAAAGTACCATAAAAACAAAAATGCCAATATTAAAAAATTACTGAACTTTAACATTTAAATATATACTTCATGCAACATACTTGAACATATTTCAAAATTATTTATAAATTTCTTTTTATGTAATACTAAAATATAAAACAAATTTCCCTACTGCAAAAAGTCAGGTCACAAAGTATATAACGAAATCATGTAATTAAAACATATAAATTATGTAATGTATTGTTCCAAATGAGTATCTAATTTTATAAAATTACATAATTTAAGAAGTCACACGTTGATATGTATTTTCTTCTTCTCTTAACTATCATTCAATTATTTAAAATTTGATAACTATAAAATTATATGATAGATTAAAAATTATTTTTAATATCATGTGATTTTTCAAATCAGTTACGTGATTTCCTGGTTTATATACATGATATTGTCATATATTGTGACGTGATTTTTTTAATAGGGTTATTGGTCTCTCTCTCTCTCTTTCTCTCTCTCCATTGCAAAGTAATATAATACATTTTCCGAAATATTTGATATAATATTTATTCGATTTAATTAAAAACTGAATTTTTACTGAAATATTGATGATATAATAATGAAATAGAATCTACTGAGAGAGAATTCAAATATATTTCAGTAAAATTTCATTATATTTTCAGAAAATATTTCCATCTCATTGTCAGTAATACATATATTTACCTTGCATTAATTTCGCATCACAGCTTTCCATACATTCCATATCAAAATAGAAAACTTCTCCATTTAATTGAAATTGTAATTTGCTTTCTGGATCCACTCTTTATAAGTAAATTTTATCCTTTTTTAAGGTTATACTCGAAGGGATAATAAAAATTGATGCAATCATGTGTTCCTCTGAGTCTGCACCATTACTACACTAATGCAGTTTTCATATAAACCCAGCATGGCGCTAGTGCTGCACCAGTTTTCCCAGTGGAAAACGCTATCAGAGACGTCTAGCTAATAATGAAGAAAACAATTTACCGCTGAATGCTGATAATAATTTACGAGTACATTCTGGAATTCGTTGTCGAAGTCGAGGTGCGATGGAACTTTTTCGAATACCAGAATTTATTAATCGAAGAAATCGTACTGAAATGTTACGAAAATCGGACGAATAATATTATCAAAGATTGAGGTAGATAGGGGGAAATTTGTAACCATTATTTGTGCATGTGAGAAAAATATTAAAAATATGGTATGTTAATTGTGTGTGTGTTATATAAATTTATTTTTATATTTACAGAGTATGAGTTGAAAAAAATGTACCTTATTAAATAAAATGTTGTGAGTCAATAAATAAAAAACGCAAGAAAGTTCATCGTGGTAATACACAGTAGGCTTATAATAAGTAAAAATATTATAATCAGAATGTAATAAAGAAATTATAAATACAAGAATAATTATGTAATGTAATTAATATAAAAACGTAGGAAAGGATATTGAAATAATTTTAATCATCTTTTTACATGTTTTAAATATAATATTTTATTTAGCAGAATCGTAAGAATACCAACATTTGTTGCAAGGGTAAGGAAAACTGTCAAAAACCTTACCAGTATTCTTTAAAAAAATATATTTTTTAAATATGATTTGTAATAAAATAACAAAGATACAAAATTAACTCAATATAAATGCTTTTTATAACGTTTTTTACAATCCCCTCATTGCAATATTTACGGTTCAAACTGATTACAAATATGATGATTGTAACGTCCGGTGCGCCTACAATATAGCGCCCCGTCCGTTTACCAAGCGAGCGCGAGCACGGAATATAGCGAATATAATATGTGCCCACTATAAGCGCGTTCAGTTATAGGCCAAGCCACCGAAACCGTCGCGATTGAACGCCGCGCATACTACGCCTGCGTCAAAGTATAAAACGCTAAAAATGATGTAAGAATGCACTTTAACAACAAAACATCGATAATTCGGGATGAGGAATAATTAAGATAACAACTGATCTCGACGCAGCCGCAAGGAAAACCCGCAGACCCGTGGAAAATTTACAGAAATGCATAACGCCAACGCAATGCATTGCCGCGCAACCCTGAATGCACCCACCGGTCACAAAAGGCCCCTGAATGCGAACGAAATCATCGCGAATAAAATCGAAGCGCACGTAACTTAGAAAAAGCCTTAAACAAACACCCAAATTCCACGAGCACAAAGAACGAAAATCCGGAACAACGCGAAAGCTCACGATGAAAAAACGCACAAAGAACAAATGCGAGTTCCGCCGCAACTGGGTGCAGTACGCGACGACTAACCGCGCCGATACGAATCTAGCGACCCCCGCAGTAAAACAAAACGCGCAATCTAACCAAAATCTAATTATTATCAAAGCAAATCACAAATAACATAATCGGCACGTAATAGAGATTTCGCAATAACACGAGGACGTGAACATCCCCTTACCGCGAGGGGCCCTGTTAACAATGTTAACAGTATATAAACAAGCGCGTTCACGGACTCGGCTCCTATTCTTTTCCATCCAACCAAAGCTAAGGTAGAAATACCGCGCTTACATTGAGCGCAAGCGACTTCCCCTGTAACCTCAAAAATCCGGCCATAACCGTGCGCCTCCCCAGGCGTCGTTAAAGCCATCCTTACCCGTGACTCTAAGCGCGGCTCATGCAGGCGCGCTGACGAGCCACACTTCCACGTGGAGCTCAAACGAGCGCCTTCATCGGCGTCGAGGCCTCCACAACCTTCCCCCCTTTTTTGTTTGTCTTATTACGTTATATCGAATACTAAATATCTCGTTCCTCCCTTTTTCATCTAAAACGGTAGATGAACAAGAGAAAGCGACCGAGAGGGAAATGCGGCGGTTGGAGGGTGCACCTCCGGGCCCTCCGGCGGTCTTTGGCGGAGTAGAGCGTGAGGGGCCGACACCGACCGCGCCACCGCCACCCCCTCCGACGAAGGAGGGAAACGAGACGCGACCGCCGAACTCCCGTCCCGCGCCCAACTCTAAGCAGGTCCAGGAACCCGCACCGAATCGCTCTCCCTCGCATGTAGCTCCCGCGCGGATACCGACCCGCCCCAGGCTCATAACCAGCCTGAAGCCCACGATAGTCACAATAAATTCGTGTAATTATAATATAAAAATAGTAGAAAAGTAAATTCGCGTGTATCACTTATTCTCCTTCCAGATTCTTCCAACGAAGAAGGTAGATAGAGCGAGTAACATGATGAACATACATACAGCTGCCCTCTCGAGAGATTGCAAATCTCTATGATTACTAGTGCTCATGGTACGCAGGGGCGCTTATAAAATATGAAAACTCTAATTCCCTGATTTATTTTCTCTTCGAAGGACCTCGAAGGAAACGATATAATATAAAAGCCTTCTCGGGAATCTCCGATAAATTACGAAGATTTCGTGCCTTCACGAAAGGCACTGGTGACAGCAGCCTGCCCCCCTATTACGCGTAAACAATTATCGAAACACCACTCTGCAGAAGCTGAGGCTTCGCCCCGCGCGCCCCGCTCCGCGCTCGAGCTACACACAATTTGTGCCGCGTCTCGAAAGACAACAAGCCCGATAAACACGCGACTTCGGACGTGACAATGATCATGAAAAAAATGCGTAATACAGAGAAACTTTTTGCACCATGCGCAAGTAATTATAGCTTTCACTACAAATACAATATCGCATATTGGTTTCGAATGTTTTTTAAAACAAAAATCGACTAGTGTGTCAAATTCTACTGGTCTATGTTACAAATATCCACTTTTGTACCAAGCGTATTTAAACAAATTAGTAAATCTTGGCGACGAAAATTGATTGTGCGTTAATGACTGCAATTTTAAAATAGCGTTTCTAGAATGAAGCTTTACATCAAGTTCTAAAAGCATGACTACATCTGAAAAATGCTTGATGAAATTCTTCCATAAAGGGAATCCAAAAACATCCAACGGTTATATTATATTTCCTGTTGTTCCAGCCGGTATAGTTAATAGAACAATATCTTGTGCAGAATCTGGTTTATTTCTTTGAATTATATCCGGACAATGACCAGTCCATGAATCTAACAATAAAACTGAATTTGGTCCAACATTTGGAAAATATACTTCCCTTACTATTATGTATGTGAATTCCATCAGCGGTCATTAGCTATTACCGACGCGAACCTTAGCGTTATCATCGAGGCGCTATCCGTCTCGGGTGTTAGTTCCTCCCTCCTCCTTATCTTTTGATCGGTTAAATAAACGAAACTATCTAAGTACACCGGACTATTCTTTAAATCAATACATTCCTTAAAATATAATAAGTAAATACATAAAAGTGGTGTCAGAAGTACACGTAATAAAGACACGAATCCACTAATTGCAAGAAGCGGTAATCAATACGCTCTCACTCAGAAATAATCAGCTCGTAAGAACGCAAGACGCGTTTAAGGTTAGAAAATGGAAGTCCCGCCCGAACTCATCCAAGCTTTTACAAGTATGCTGTCAAACGCACTTCAAGCGTCGGCAGCCAACGTAGCTACTAATACATCAACAAATCAGTCCAATTCTTCCACATCAGTACTACCGAAGCCACCGGCATTTTCGATATCGGAATACCGCATAGCCGACGAAACAGCAGTTGAAGATTACTTTCGACGATTCGATTGGGCATTACAGCTAAGTAAAATTCCGGAAGAATTACATGCCAACTATGCTCGCGTTCATATGGGTACTGAATTAAATAACGCACTTAAATTTCTAATTTCTCCGCGTCAGCCAGAAGAACTATTATATAATGAATTGCGTTCGGTACTTATTAACCATTTCGACCGTACTCGAAACAAGTATGCCGAAAGTATTAAATTTCGTCTGATTGTCCAACAAAAAAAGGAAAGCGTCGCTAATTTCGTCTTACGCCTCAAACAAGGCGCTGCTCATTGTGAATACGGCGAATTCTTAGACAGAATGTTGATAGAGCAATTACTACATGGACTCGAGTCGCGCGAAATGTGCGACGAAATCATTGCAAAAAAGCCAGCAACCTTCGCGGAAGCATACGAAATCGCAAATACACTCGAAGAAACGCGTTACACGACAAATGTAGTCAAGACGGCCGAAGAAGCTGAGCTAACGGAAAAAACGCATAAAGTTAAGCATACTTCATTAAAAACTAAGCATAATAAACGATACACGCATTACAGATCACTATCACGTAACAGAAGCCAGCAACAGAATCAGTCTAGTAATACGCAAGGAAACAAATCCAATGGTGCCAACCTCCATCCATGCCAAGGATGTGGAGAATTACACAGGCGTGACAAATGCCCATTTCGGAAAGCTCTTTGCCATAAATGCAGCAAACATGGCCACATTGCCAAGGTATGCAGAGCAGGGAAAGCAGTTCAAGCTCTTCAAAATACAGATCAAGTGGTCCTCCCGGCAGAACACGTCGATACTTTACAAACATTCAGCAAAGTCGAAGAAGTTCAAGTAACAAAATCCATAAGTAAGCAAATGATTACAGTTAAAATCGACGGTCGCGAATTGTTTATGGAACTTGATACAGGAGCACCATGTAGTATAGTCAACGAGAAAACATTACGTGGTATTAAACCCGAATGCACGTTACTCAATTCGGATAGGAAATTTGCTAGCTATACGGGTCATCACATTGATTGTATCGGTTATTTACCAGTGAATGTTACATTGGGTACAACAACGTGCAAGTTCAATTTATACGTTGTTAAAGAGCCTTTTGACACTCTCTTGGGAAGAGAATGGATAGGAGAACTTGCTAAAGAAATTAATTTCACTGAATTATTCTCTGCTTCAAATAAAATTCATTCGTTAACCGCTGCACCATCTCAATTGTCTGCAAAAAAAAAAAAAACAACTGGATCAACTATTGACCCGTTACGAGGATATTTTCAGCGACAAACCAGGTAAATTAATAGGACCTCCAATTACCGTTCACTTTAAACCTGGGGCTACGCCAGTTTATTCCCGTGCACGTGAAGTACCTTTAGCCTTTCGTGATAAATATGCCGAGGAGATTGAAACCAAACTCGTATCCGGATATTACGAGAAAGTCGAATTTTCAGAATGGGCTTCTTCAACGCACATTGTGGTCAAGAAGAACGGAAAAATCCGTGTCACAGGCAACTACAAACCAACCCTTAACCAACACATCATTATAGACGAACATCCTATTCCGAAACCTGAGCACCTATTCAATAAAATGAAGAACGCTAATATTTCATCTCCACATTACAGATGCCTATACGCACTTACCGGTGGATGAGAAGTTCGCTCACGCGTTGACATTAAATACACCGACACATGGGTAATTCGTCCCAAACGCTCGGTTTACGGCGCGGCTAATATACCAGCGATTTGGCAGCGTCGTATTGAAACAGTCCTACAGGATCTTCCTAATGTGCTTAATTTCTACGATGATATATTATTGTTCGCTGAAGGATTTGATAACTTGATGTTAATTCTAGATAGAACACTGGAACGACTACAATCACATGGCCTTCGCTTTAATCGTAATAAATGCAATTTTGCTTCTCCGGTAGTTGAATTTCTGGATCATAAGATTGACTCCCGCGGAATACATAAATCAGATAAACACATCGAAGCAATTCGAGACGCACCAAAACCAGCTACCAAAGAAGAACTCCAATTATTCTTAGGAAAGGCAACTTACTACAATTCTTTTATTCCAGATTTAGCGACGAGAAGCCGACCACTGAGGAACATGCTTATTACTGAATCTTTTAAATGGTCAGCAGATGCTGAAGAAGCTTATGATGACATCAAGAATACACTAATTTCTCCTCAAATTTTGATGCCATACGATCCAGCCCTTCCATTGGTATTAGCGACAGACGCAAGTAAGGTAGGATTAGGTGCTGTCCTATCGCATCGACTTAAAAACGGGCAAGAACGCCCAATAGCTTTTGCCAGTCGCACATTAACTCTTACAGAACAACGGTATCCTCAAATTGATAAAGAGGCACTAGCAGTAGTATGGGCAGTACAAAAATTTTTCTATTACCTATATGCACGGCAATTCATATTAATCGTTGATAATAAGCCTCTCACGCAAATTTTGCATCCAACGAAATCATTACCAGCATTATGCATTAGCCGCATGGCGAATTACGCTGACTATCTTTCGCATTTTAATTTTAACGTAGAATTTAAGCCAACGAAGGCTAACGCAAATGCCGACTACTGCTCCCGTATGCCATTACCAACTACAACAGAGACCGTTCATGAAATAACAACTAAACATGACGTAACAATCCAGGATGAATTTAATGAATTCGCGTTGTGCCAGATTAAACAATTACCAGTCCGCACAGAGGACTGGTAATTAGACGAGAAACACGAAAGGACCCAGAGCTAGGCAAAATCGTCCAATTGTTGGAGTCAGGAAAGGACTTGGCTCGCGCTGGCTACAAAGCTCCAGAGAACAAATATACTCTAGTAGCCAACTGCTTATTATTTGAACACCGAGTTGTCATTCCAATTTCTCTACGAGATACGATCTTAAGTGACCTGCATGCATCTCATATAGGAATAGTTAAAATGAATGGTATCGCTCGCTCTTTCGTTTACTGGCCCGGCATCGACGCAGCGATTGAACAAGTCGCCAAATCGTGCGCTGAATGCGCCAGACATGCACATTTACCACCCAAAAGTAAAGGTCATCACTGGGAATATCCAAAAGGACCATGGGAGCGAATACACGTGGGCTATGCAGGACCAGTCGCAGGCACCATGCTGCTTATTGTCGTGGACGCTTACAGCAAATGGCTGGAAGTGAGAGCGACCCATTTGACCACAGCAACGGCAACGATTGCGATTTTAGATAATATTTTTGCATCATATGGAGTTCCCATAACAATCGTCTCAGATAACGGAACCCAGTTTAAGTCTGTGGAATTCGAGTCGTTTCTACAATCAAGTGGAGTCAAATATCACAAATGCACAGCGCCGTATCATCCCGCAATGGCCAAGCCGAGCGTAATGTACAAACGGTAAAGGATACGCTTCGCGCAATGTCCACTACACCAGGATCGTTGCAATCCAACCTTAACCAATTTCTCCGGCAATACAGGAAGGCTCCGCATTCAACAACGGGTCAGTCACCTGCGCAGTTATTCCTTGGTCGTAACATACGTACCAGAATTGATTTAGTGCGACCAGACGATATACATACGAAAATCTCGGAAAAACAACAAGTCATATTAAATTCCTCATTTCGAGAATTTCAACCTAAACAAACAGTAATGTTCTTATCAAGTAACCCGCATATGGACAAATGGGTTAAAGGCAAAATCATCGCACGTCTAGGTGATTTGCATTACGAGATAGACTATAAAGGCAACCACTATAGGAGACACGTAGATCACATCCGAGCTTATACTGAAGAAGAGGATAAGGATCAGTCCGATAACGCTAAACCACTGAGGCAGGATGAGCCCCGTCGAGTTCACTTTTACGATAAACAAGTTTCTATTATTCCACAGGCTAAGTTGCAGGGATCATCAATATCGCCAAGGCCGCCTACGCCACAGAGACCATCTACTCCAATGGAGCAATATTGGACTCCACCGATGACACCGTCTCCGCCCAGGTCTCCACCAAGGTCGCCGCCACGCCAAATGCGATCACCTCTAATTCCACGACGATCTACAAGACCCCATCGTCCTCCTCAACGCTATGCACCAAGCTAACAATATTTTGAAGATTGTAAACCATTTCTATATTATTGTATTTCTCAATCACGGAGAGGGGAAGAGTATTATGTATGTGAATTACCATCAGCGGTCATTAGCTATTACCGACGCGAACCTTAGCGTTATCATTGAGGCGCTGTCCGTCTCGGGTGTTAGTTCCTCCCTCCTCCTTATCTTTTGATCGGTTAAATAAACGAAACTATCTAAGTACACCGGACTATTCTTTAAATCAATACATTCCTTAAAATATAATAAGTAAATACATAAAACTTACCCAAGTTTCAAAATGATTAGATGTTAGTTTATCAGATTTTGACGACAAAATAAAAATATTATTTGCAGTAAACATCGTTTCTTGTACCCTAGGACCTAATGTCTCACTAGATTCTTTTAACACTATAAGAAGTGGAGATAATAATTTACCATTGGCTGAAATAACAGGTTGTATTGTATAACTGTGAGTAATCGCAGATATTGACTATTCTACAGACTCTACTTTTTTACACCTTTCTGTGCCAATGTACGACCAGCATGTAATTCTAATTGAAAACCACTTTGGTCCGAATTATACACATTTTCAATTCCATAGCGATCAATATAATATTTGACATTTTCAATAAACCTATCACTGTCTGCTTGTGAAGCTTCCTTTGACATTAAAGCTTTTTTAGTTATAAATTTAGTAACTTTTCTAGATACTATTTGACGCGCGATCTTAAATCCATTCATGTGATGCTTTAAAACCTAATAAGTTTACTTATTGTTGCACTTGCAAAGCCCATCGTGTAATATCAATATCATGGATCAATGTCCCTTTACGCATCGCTTCAATAAATTTATCTAATGTGATTACTGAAATTCGTTCCAACTTTTCAAGTCTATTACCACCTACATTTATTTGCTTTACCTGTCGCAATTGTCTTGCTGACGTTACTTTCCGAAATCTTGATTTTACAGATTCAATTGTTCTTGGCTTTGACTTACCATTTCTCCAATATTCAACTTCTTCTCTTTTATATACTGCTGAAATATCGTCGATGTCACGAACCATTTCTTTTACATTGCGTGCGTAATTTTCTTCTTCATCCACGAGTTCTATTTCTTGTGCTTCTGGTACATCATATGAGTTTAAAAAACTCAGCGATTCTTCTTCTTCGATTTCATAGTAATCTTCGTACATTTCATTTAATATCTTTTCCATTTTTTTCTTCATCGTAACTTCTTCTGATGTTATAGAACTTTCTGGGAAGTCCACGGCAGTAAATACTGCGGACAGGAGTATTATTACATTTCGTGGATTAAACTGCATTATTTTCTAAAAATTATAAATATTACAATCGTGTAACAATTCAAGTTAACAAAGACTTCTTATAGATTAAAAATTACATATTTACATGTCCATTTCCTATATAATTATTAAAAGAAAGAGAGAAAAAAGTTTTTATTGTCTATTTCATAATAAATTTGATACCTTCTTATTGGTTATTCTTTAAAGGAATTTATTGAACAAAGGAAAAACAATTTTATACAATGTATAAATGACGTCTTCCTACAAATATTTCAAAAATGTTAATAAATTATGAATATAGGTACTGTTTCATCAAATCCTAATAGTTGAATACTATTTTCCGCCTAGATTAATAAGACACAATGTTTTGCAATACATTTTTCATATTAACATTGAACACTGCAATTAGCTACTGTGCGATCAATATATAATGCAGTTATAAAAAGTAACTATTTACCGTACTTATTAACCTATTAGTATCATTAGAAACTAGTACTTATTCGAAATCACAAGCACGAAACTGACTAATTCATTCCAACGATTTGCGCCTTTTTATACTTATATATCAATAACATACGCATAAAAATTATAATTTTTTGTTAGCCCCATAAAGAGCTCCCCCTTCTCCTCCGCCCATGAAGGACAGTGGAAGGACGCATGAAGGACGCGTTATCCTCAGCCGCCCTACAATGAGCGCAAATCGATGATCCTGATCTCTCTATCTCATATCGATAGGCTTCGAAACAGCCATGCCCTGTTATCATCTGGATTATGCGATAGATGAAGCCACCATGGTTCCTTTCCATCCAGTTCTCCAATCCGTCCACCAAGACGCCTCTAACAGCTGCTCCCGGCGCGCTGGGAGAGAGCTCCAAAAGATGCTCCCTCCATCGCGTAATCGATAGAGTCCCTATAATGAGAGTCAAGATATGAGGGGTGACGTCCTCGTGATTGGTCGCCGCCATTTCTAGGCGCTTTTGGTGAATCTGTGAATTGGTGTGAACAACTGTTTCATGGTGTAGTAGTACAAACAGGAACAAACGCGTCTATTTGTGCCACGCGTTATTTGTGCTGTTTCCGGCCGGCGCCCAGCAATGGCGTCCTTCCGGTCTTATGTCTTGACTCTCATTATAGGGACTCTAGTAATCGATCGCCTCGTCTCCACCTCGCGGAGAAGGACCTCCGACGCAATCCGTCTCGCTCCAAGATCTTGCGTCTGCGCAGATAAATGCGCCGATATCGATCCTCAAGAAATCTAAGGGAGACCTTCCTCGCAAGAATGGCCGCGGCGTCGTGCGAAACGATCCTATATTCCCTTATACGCAGCGCAAGTTGCCGCTGAAGCCGCGACACATTCCTACAAATATGACGGTCCGCCATGATTGTTTGAGCCATATGGGGGCCCCGTACAGAACAACCGACATAATCACCCCAGCATAAACTCGGCGACGGCACGCGGAAAAAAATAGATTCGCTGATTCAGCAAAGCTATAGCTTGCTGCGCGAAATTAACATTTGTAACTAAGAAAATTTGGTGGTTTAACAAAGAAATTATATATGTAACCATTTATCAGTACGCTCATAGAACAAATTCACCTTTGTTAATATTATCATTGCTATTGCAACAAATTAGTTTAATTGAAATAACTAATTTACATTTGTGCAATACATGCGTTTTAATAATTTTATTTTAAAAAAAGTGTTGCTGTTATTACCAAAGAAAAGGATTGCGGATAAAGTGTGACAATTTTGCCGACGGAAGGATACATTAATGACATTTTTAATAACAGAAACGAGTCGTGGCGCTGCGAATGCGACGCACAGCGCGCTGCGCTGTACGATTCATCATGCTTTCTTCTATTGTTTGAAGGTAGCAGGAGCTGTTTGTCCTGTTTGACCGAGTTTTCTCTATTATACTGTATTATATTACATTTATTTAATGTTTATGTATATGTCTGCTACTTTGTACAACTAATTTGTTTGAAGAGAAGAAAAAATACGTGGTTATTCTCTGTAATAGTGTAATGTGCATAGTGGTCGCCTATTTCAATCGCCTATCGCTTCCTTTCGTTATAATAGGCCATCTTGTGTATTTGCATTTGCATTTGCATTTGCATTTGCATTTGTTTCAACAAAGCTTCTTTTATGGGTATTACACTGAATATTTCCGGCTACAAGACGTGTAAAACAATAAGAGATTTCCCCAATCAGTGGCGTGTTGATGAAGAAATAATTAAAGAATTTGAAAGTAAGTATATCCATATATATAGGTATGTGGAAAAAGTATTATCATTTATTTATATATATGTCACTAATAACAAAGTAATATTTGCAACAGAAGAGTTCTATGGCATATTTTTACAATATTTCTGCTGAGTTTGCTGAATGCAACCATTGCATCAAATATTCATCATAAATATTCTGTGCTGTCTGGATATGTTTGTATACAATTATCTCGACGAGGTAATTGTATATATTTTGTAAGTGTATATATTAGTAATTGTATATATATAGTTATTGTATATATTAGTTATTGTATATATGTAGTATATATATGTATATATTAAGTGTATGTATGTATATATGTATATATATATATATGTAGTAAATATACATTACTCAACAAAATCTAGGGAACACTTTCAAACACGCTAAAAATTGGGCAATATTCAGAATACCATAATTCAATGAAAAATCATCGAAGACAAAAAATTAAAAAAGGATTTTTAAGGTTGAAATCACTACTTTCGAAATCTATAATTGAAATTTCAATATGACTGATTCTTTACGGAGTTATGCGGACATAAATGGATATCCGTCAAATCTAAAAATTTTTTACAAAATTTACAAAGGTCTATGGCGTGAGGTAAAAA
>NW_017300174.1:52108-59981 GCF_001594075.2 Trachymyrmex cornetzi | reverse complement strand
TCTTTTTTTATTAAACATTGTACGATTTTTTTTCACCGAATTATTGAACGATGAAGCAAAAGTGATCACTTCTACTTTAACGTTCAATAACTCGGTGGGAAAAAATCGTACAACAATCAATAAAAAAGGAAATTGAAGGTAAAGATTCACTCTTTCGACTGCTGCGAACCGCACTTTCGTGTAATTTTTACCTCGCGCTATAGACCTTTGTAAAGTGTTTTTCTTTACAAAATTATACGATATGTTTTAGATTTGACAAATATCCATTTGTGTCCGTATAGCTCCGTCAAAGATCAGTTAGATTGAAATATCAATTACTGATTTTGAAAGTAGAGATTTCAACCTTTAAAATGCTTTTTAAAAATCGCATTATGACCATTTTTAACGAAGTTACTCTAACCTGAAGTTAAAAGATCATTATGTGATGTCTTTTTTGATCAGAATTTTCGAAATGCTTTCGAAATCGGAACGCCCGCGCAGACCGCGACCCGCGAAACGTCTGATTCGCGGGTGGGGTCGCAGAGGGGGTATCGACCCCACGCGAAAATTGTATAAATGTGATGCGGATCGATACGTCGCTCAATAATCCTTTGATCGCTTGAAGCGGAAGATTGTCGAGAGATTCGGAAGCGAAGAGAGATTCGGAAGCGAAAAATCAAGATTTTCCTCTGATTATTTATCAAGATCAAATGGCTTATACAAATGAAGAGTATTACGATATGCTCATGGTACTGGGCGAATGCCATGGACAGTATTATCCTGCTGCAAGGCGGTACGCGGAATTGTACCCGAACCGTCAAAGACATCCGTCGGCTGCTGTCATACTCCGAGCGGCTCAAAGATTGTACGAAACCGGCAGTGTCCTACTAAATAACCACGACGTTGGAAGGAACCGTGTTGCAAGAAATTTGCGAAATACGGAAGAAATTATTCGAGCTATTGATCGAAACCCTGAAACGAGTATTCGAATAATTACTCGTGAATATGGATTATCATATTCGACCGTTCAGAGGATATTACAAGAAGAAAAATTGCATGCATTTCATTATATGCGCGTGCAACAATTACGACCAGAAGATTAGCCTCTATGGAAAACGGTCTGCGAAAACTTTTTAAGAAAAGTAGATCGAGATCCAAGATTTTCATCTCGAATAATATTTACCGATGAATCATTATTTACGCAAGAAGGAGTATTTAATTCGCATAACATGCACGCATGGAGCGATCAAAATCCTAGAGTGACGCGAAACAGAAACTTCCAAATTCGTTGGAAGATGAATGTCTGGACAGGAATTATGGGAACTCAGATACTAGGTCCAGTTGTTCTCCCGGATATTTTAAATGGAGAAACATATAATATTTAGAGTTTTTAAGGGACAATCTACCAGACTTTTTAGAAGAAATACCATTATTCGAGAGAGACAAAATTGTATTTCAGCAAGACGGTGCGGAGCCACACAACGCTAGAACAGTGACGAATTATTTAAATCAGAAATTTCCTGGACGATGGATGGGTCGATACGGCCCAATACATTGGCCCGCCAGATCTCCAGATCTTAATCCTCTGGATTTTTTTTTTTTTGGGGATACTGCAAAGAATTAATTTATAAAACGCTGCCCGAAGACATGGAAGATCGTGATATAAGATTGCGGTATGCCGTATGGGCTATCGAAGAAAATATGATGGAGAATGTGCAAAGAAATTTATTGAGACGCATGAGAGCCTGCGTTAGAATGGACGGTGGACATTTTGAGCATCTGTTATAAAATTTATTTCATCCATCATTTCACTCTTTTTAAAACGATAGAAAGCAATCCGCCCTTTTTAGGGCGACCAATACTTTCTTACAGGAATATCTCTCGTACGTAGAAAAGATCAAGATAGGAAGAGAAATGCAAAAAATATTGACTGATTTGGAAAAAATTTATAATTATGTCCACCACGGGCGCAAAATTATGATTACATGAAATGTAAGAAGCATTAACTTGTTTGGAAGCAAAATCAATATCATGCAACATAATATGAAATGTTCTGATATTGATTTTTTTCGAAACAGGTCAACATTTCTTACATTTTATGTAATGTCGCATAAAGTTGATTCTTTTTAGCCAATTGTAGCTAGTTGGCGCTACGAATGCTTCGAAACATAAATTTTTTGAAATATTAGTCAATTAATTACGCTTCGAGGTATTTGTAACACGTGAGTGCAGTACACTCTGTTTCGAATTTGCTGCGGTCTGAGATTTCAATTACATAATCACGCGTCTTTAGGTTCAATTTATTGCACCGTATGCACCATTCATTAGTGCAAGAATAAAGAACAGACCTCGTGTTTCGACCGCGATAGTGTAAACATAACCAATAAAATCGATCGACTGCTTCGACGAATCAACGAGTGTCGTATTAGCGTTGTGTTAATCATGTGTATTCCTTTCTTCGAGTGATTTATTAAGTGACGAATGTGTGTGTGATTAATCGATAGTAATTAATAATTAACTAATAAATTCGATATTAAAGTCATTCGACTAGTGCTTGTTTGTCGTTGAGTAAACGCGTCGTGTGTTAGTAAACAATCGTATGCTTCTTTCTTCGAGTGATTTTCAGTTCGCGAATAATTAATCGACAGTGATGCATCGTAATTAACTAACAGATTCGCTGTTAAAATCAGCCGATTGCAAACTATCGTCGAGTAAACGCGGCATGTGTTTCTTTTTTTCGAGTGATTTTTGGTCACTGAATGACTAATTGGCAATGATTAATAATGGTAATTATTCAGAATACCTCCCTCACCTCCGATTTCAATAAAATTAGGCTCATTCGACGCGTTTTTGCATGAAACGAAAGAATCTGGCAGAAGAAAGTGTCGCTCTGCCTCGCGAACCGAGATATTTAGCGTTAAAGTTGACGTCTCTGGAGGTTAGGAAATCTGTCATACGGACTATGTGTAATAAATTAAATGTATGTAGTAGTGCTTAGACAGTGTCCGCTTGGAATATTTGTAACCCATGTAGACAGTGGGATGTATAGACAGTAATGCTTGGGTTCGGGGCGGCTACGCCGCCCCGAACAAGATATACGTATCCTATCCTACCCGCTAGGGGCCTAAACGCCTAGAAGTTACAGCGTAGACAGTGTCCGCTTGGAATACTTCTAACCCATGTAGACAGTGGGGTGTGAGAACGCGATCTTTCTACTGTCTAGTTAAAAAGACTGTTTTCGCACACCCCACTGTCTTCATGGGTTAGAAATATTCCAAGCGGACACTGTCTAAGCACTACTGCATACGTTTAATTTATTGCACATAGTCGGTATGACAGATTTCCTAACCTCCATAGTCGTCAATTTTAACGCTAAATATCTCGGTTGGCGAGGCAGAGCGACACTTTTTTCTGCCAGATTCTTTCGTTTCATGCAAAAACGCGTCGAATGAGCCTAATTTTATCGAAATCGGAGGTGAGGGAAGTATTCTGAATAATTACCCTAATAATTATGTACTATCGCGGTAATAAAACGGATACTTAATTGATGGAGATACAGTAGAAAAGTTCTCGTTTTCTTCAAGTAAATGAATAGTTTGTATGTAAATCGAGCGTGCGTGTGAATATGTCGAAGTGATAAGTTTTTAAAAAAAGGAATTAATTATTTGCTGATTAATTATTCGATCTCTGTGTACATTCTGTGTCAGTGGAAACGTGTGATATCTAAATTAAATTTATAAGAGTAATGGAAGTTTAATTAACATAAACATTTGTTTGGAGCTGTACGTGATCCTTCGAAATAGAAGTTTTTCTCTGTTACGTGAACTCATCGAATTTTTACAATTTTGTGTGTGTGTATGTGTGTGTGTGTGTGTGTGTGTGTGTGTGAGAGAATGGGAATGGGATCGCATATGCTCATGCGTATGTAGCGATCATCTGACCGCAGCGAGGGACCCCGTACCATCTGCGTCGGACAGTAAGTTGCGCCGCCCCTGGCTACCTTCTCTACGCGCTCAGTCATTCGCTAACTATTTCTTATTATAATTCAAAAACTAATCTTCTGACAACATTTTGGCGAAGGAAAAATCGTCTTAGAATTAAGTCAGGAATATGACATTTTAAGGACACTATGTTCATTTTGAATTACCCTGTATATATATGTACTTCCTTTTACTGCCCATTCTTTGCGCTAGTACAAAGAATAAAAAAAACGCAACGTATTGTGAAAATTGAGTCATAAACAGACAATGGAAAAAAAGGGTGTCGTACTTGCATTCAATCGTCGCATACTTTCTTTTCTAACAGGCGCCCTTGTTATTTATGAATTTTTTTTGTAGTGTCTAAAATTCTATAGACTGCTAACATTTATTTATTTATTTATTTAGGATCTTAACTGTTTCATTTCTTCCATAAGTGTTTCTTGTGCAGCGTAAAAGTAAAACGTACTCTAGGTAGGGGATTGCTATGGCAAAGGACGCTTCTCGACGTCAGTCTCTGCCGAATCTCATCCGGGTGTGCTACATGAGCAGTTTTGAGCTATCGATTGAGCGTAGATTCATTATTGTGTGTGACGTCTCGATCCTTCGCAACTCGTGGAAAAAAGCCACAGTAGTGTCGTTGCGCGTGGCTTACGCGATAATTTGTGAGTGTGTGTAACTAAAAAACAATAAAAGACATGGAAGACAATGAGCCTCCACCAAAAAAATTAAATTAATTGAGACGGAGGAGGACATCCTCGTCGAAGATGTCCACATGGAGGAGGACGGCGTCCTAAGCGAGGAGGAGGATGAGGACGAGGTTCCAATCGTAATTGATGATTGGGAGGAGGAAGAAGAGGAGGAGGAAGTCGCGTACATTAACGGCTTCCCTTTCTACGTTAATAACGTAAGCGGTGAAGAATATGCAGCATTTATGATAGAGTTCCTCCAGCTGCATGATGAGGAGGAGCTAATCCGCGTCCTCGTGGAGGCTGAGGGGGAGGAGTGACTCCGGCGGCTCTATCCTCCACAGAGGAGGAGGAGGAGGAGGAGGAGGAGGAGGAGGAGGAAGAGAAGGAGGAGGATGAGTAGGAGGAGTAGGAGGAGGACGAGAAGGAGGAGGCTGAGAAGTAGGAAGACGACGAGGAGGTAAGACTTATTTTTTATAATTCATTATAATAATTTTTTGGGGCGCCCCCTCGCCTACGAGTACTCCCCGCGCTCCCCTCGCCATCAAGTATCCCCCACGCTCCGCTTTCCCTCGCCGACGAGTATCCCCCGCGCCCCACTAGCCCCAGGGGTTAGAACTCGCCTACTATACCTGCTCTCAATAATTACGAAATTTGGTTGTATTTAGGTATTTAAAATAATTAATAAACGTTGTTTCTATAGAAAAATTACATTACGCTATATCTTGGTTGAAAAACGGTTGGAGCATATACCCTTTGTAACACTTTTAATTCTATAACTATTTGTTTTTGTATTGTTTTTGTTCATGGCAATATTTTCTTTTTTTGTGATGTTTTTTGTTATCTTGTACGTGACTGCAGTCCCCAAAATCTTACTGCCATTCCGCATGACGTCATACCCCCACCACCGAAGAATCCCCGCGCTACGCTTCCCCTCGCCTACGAGTATCCCCCTCACCCCGCGCTCCCCTCTAGCCCCATGGCTTAGAACCGGCCTAGTATATCTACTACTTATGTCCTTAAGTAATTCTGGATATGGCAATATTTTTCGCAATAAGTTATTTACAGATTTTTAAGATGCAAATAGCATTAATATAATCAACAACAATATATAAAATAACAATTAATATAAAAGATTTGTATTAATAAATAAGTTCGTAAACAAAATTTTTAAAAATATTTTTTAAATAAAATTTAAAAATTAATAAATGAATTAAAAATACTATTTAACAGTTAATATAAATAACAACTTTTATTTAAAAAATATTTATTGTTTAATTAATAGGGACATTAAGGGAACTTATAATAAATAGCCGTAACTATTTAAGCCAAAAAATAGACGGGCTGAAAGGTCAATTGATTGAAGTAATAAATAGTAAAATAGCACATTTAAACGCTACATCGATGGCACCTCGTGGAGACTTCATTGATATTGATCTGGATCATGATGAAGAAACAAATGGTTTCAAATTACCTTGTGCAACACTAGCCGCTTTAAATGCCTTTGATGCAAAATTAAAAGACGCGAAATATAGAAAAAAAATTGTCAGTTTTAGTTTTATTATATGATTCTTCATATAAATGTTGTCTTAATAAATTCATTACAAATTATAAATTCTCTTTTACAGTGTTTTAAAATACGAAGCTGTATCAATAAAGATCGTTCAATTGCGCGAAATCTTGGTGAAACAATTCGACAATTCATTACTCAAGATGTGGGCAATCAAATGACCACTTTAAAAAAAAGTACCCGGTAAAGAAGTGTTCTCTAAACTCGCATTTTATACTTGCCTTCTAAAAATGAATTAGTGTCTTATTATTGAAAGATAGAATAAATATTGGCTGATATTACAGTTATAAGTGTAGCACTGAAGTCAGTGATAATACACTAATTCACTTTTAGAAGTTATGGTTTCTACAGATTATGAATCTGCAGAAAATCATAACCTCTAAAAGTGAATTAATCAGTGTATTATTATTGAAAAACAGTAAATATTCGCTGATTACATCAGTTATAAGTGTAGCACTGAAATCAGTAATAAGTAATAATACACTGTGATTCACTTTTACATAGTATATAGAACGTAAACAATTTCTACACATGTACTGATTTTTTAGCAACTAACTACTCATCAATATTTGGTAATAAAAAAGAACCTTTATCAATGAAGATATTTCAAGCTGCAATTAAAGGTGTTATTAATAATACAGCAGACTGGGCTGGTGGACGCTCAAAGCGTGAAAAGAAAAAAGAAAAAGAAAATGAGAAATAGACATACATAAGGACAGAAATATGAATAAATATGAATGTTTTATGTTGTAATAAATATGAATGTTATGTTGTAATAAATGTTCTAAATGTTTAAAATGTTATAAATGTTGTAAATAAGAATAAAGATAAAATATAAAGTTTATATATTTTTTGCACCGTATACAGTGCAAATTCAAGTGTGTAAAATAAGTGTCTCAATATATGTATATGATTTCGTTTTTCGTGTAAAAATAACACTATGCTGTATACAAGAATGAATTTACACATTTAAACGCGTAATATAATATTATTTTTACATGGAAAGCTAAATTATATATATAAATTGAGGCACTTTATATATTGCACACATGGATTTGCAATGTAATCAATCAGAATTCTTACCTTATTCTTGCCGTATCAGTACCAGATCAGACCTTAATTCTTGCCGTATTAGTACCAGATCAGACCCTTATTTTTACCGTATCAGTACCAGATTAGAACCTTATTTTTACCGCATCAGTACCAGATACAGCATACATCAGGCCCAAATCATGAAAACGCGTTACATCCCTTATATTTCACACCGCGACGCGTATTCTTCCTGAAATCCGGCACGGATCCGAGAGGTTAATTAAGAGAGATGCTTCCCGTGTCCCGAACAGCGAAAAAGTGGCAAAAGTGCCCGTTTTCTTCGTCCGAACGACACTCCCCACCACGGTCGCAATTGTTGATTCGACATTTTATTGGTCGATCACGAAAACTTAGCCGGATGAGGAAAAGTGAGACATAAACAAGCCGCGCGGAGCCGAAAACCGCTTTGATCCATGCCGCCTTCGTATTACCTCGCTCTCCCTGAGAACCGATGCCAGACAACCGTAAGAAAAAACCCGCCTTTGTGTCGCCGCGAGTGTGTGCGCATCGGCCGATTATGATCCGTCGTGCACGACTTGTTTGTCCATGAAGAACTCTATGTAACA
>NW_017300174.1:45980-51243 GCF_001594075.2 Trachymyrmex cornetzi | reverse complement strand
AAGTTAGAACCGGTGAATGCGGGGAGCTAATGCATCGCCGATGATACTTCCCTTGGACAGCGCCATTAAAAACGACAATTAATGTCAGTAGTGGCGCCTAAACATTTTTCCGACAAGTAAGTCACCAACGATTCTCACGATGTCCGCGACCATAAAAAATAAAAGTGACACGCGGAGTCCAAGGAAAGTGTTTGACGGGCGCGTGCCGACAGTGCACGTGCGCTCGTCTTAATCGGTGCACGTGCATTTTCCCATAAATTTAGAAGAATCATAAAACCAAAGAAGACACTTCTTGTTGATACCAACCGACTCCTTTCCTCCCTCACAACCTCGACCAATCCAAAACCCCAAAAAACGTCCCACCACCAAAATTAGAACCCTACCAATTAAGGAAAAAACCGCTATATAAACCGCGGTCCCGAGCATCACTCTTTTAATCACTTTTTATTTTGTTAAGTCAGACGGTCACTCCTTTTTGTCCAGTCTTTTGCCTTTTTATTTTTCCGGAGTCGAGAGAACACGTACTAATCGAAGTCGACACAGAAACGGACGGACAGACACAGACAGAATCTTTTCTCGGAGTCGACCCGCTAAATAAAACATTTCCTTCCACAATCAATCTGTAAAGCTTAGAGTTTAGAGTCAGTGCTGAAGAACACCGTCAACCTCACACATCCTGCCCGGAGAACTTCCACCGATGAGCATCTCAGTATTAAGTCGGTATATTTCTATTCTCCAATCCTTCTCCGTTTTTCTTTCAGTAATTCATTTCAATATTTCATTTAGTTTCTTTTCAGTTATTCATTTTTTGTTATTTGATCTTTTTTATTTATTTCTTTCTTTCTTACTCCCTTTTTAGTTCCTACATAAAAGAAAATAAAATATTGCAGTCTGTTCACGCTATAACTTCAATCTCCGTCGCTATCCTCCTCGTAATAATTGCTCGCTCCTATCCACCAGATGTGTCCGCGTTAATCGTCGTTCAAAGAAAATTCGGCCAACCTTCTCAGATCCACTTACCAAAACTCTCCTTCCTTTTTATTCTCTCGCTATCCTCTCCGTAATGTACTCCTTTACACACACACACACACACACACACACACACACACACACACACACACACACACACACACACACACACACACACACACACACACACACACACACACACACACACACACACACACACACACACACACACACACACACACACACACACACACACACACACATATTATTATTTTATATATGGATAAACATGATGTAATGGCAACTCAAATTTTAATTATATTACGTAATTATTAAACCTGATTATTTTATTTCCGAGCAACATCTCGTATTCATAATGTCACACCACGATTGCACTTACAAGGGGAGGTGTTACTCACCGATTTTGAAAAGGCTTATATATGTTAAAGTACTCTAGTAACAGAGTACTTTGGCAAAGGGATACGACCCAACTCTCAGTCGTTTTCGAGAAAAACCGGTTAAAAGTTTACACCGTTCCGTATATTATACCGGTCGCGTTAAACCCATTGTCGAAAAGGCGGGTTAGCTCACGCGCTCGTCGTGGACTACCGATCTGTGTCGACCCGAGTTCGATTCCTGCTTATTACATTTTTTTTTCCAAAAAGTTTTTTAATATATTATTATGTGAAATATATATTATATTAATATGTAAAATAAAATTAATTTAATTAACAACTGTTTTCATTTAAAATTTTCACTTTTGACTTCATTTAATATAATTCATTGAGCATAATTTTTATTAACAATTTTATTATTTTACATGTTCTATCCAATACAAAACTGATGAAATGCCGCTTTTAATATAATTATCATTTAATACAAGAGAAATATTTTATTTATCGTAATTTTATTTGGTCCGTAATTTCATCAACGTTAAGTTACTCCCCCTATTCCGATCCTATTCGTATATTTGTATACGTAACCTAACGGCCCCAGGTCACAGTTTTCGGCCTCCCTTCCACACTACTTCTCTACTGTAACGTATATCTCTATACAAAGAAAGTCGAATCCTGTCTGATCCTGTTCTTTAACAAAAGCAGTGAGCATCGAGCGATCACTTCAACGTGAGCTAGTGGCGGCGTCGGCTGACAAGAACTGATTTTGTTGAAGTATATTACGGAATTTATTGATAAAAATGGAAAAGGATGCAGAACCTTCGACCAGTCAAGAACTTTCGGATATCAAAAAAAGATCATTTTTTAACGAAAATTTCAAAGGAGAGTTTACGAATGCCCTTCTTGCTGCCGAATCTATTTACAAGGAACGAAATTTGTTAACAAATAAGCTTCCTGAAAAAATCAGTTCCGTTTTTTTGGCCATAGTAGAACAAATAAGTAAGGCAACACTAAATGTGTTAAATGAGTGCAAAATTATGTTCAATAAATTATATTAAATGAAGTTAAAAGTGAAAATTTTAAATGAAAACAGTTGTTAATTAAATTAATTTTATTTTACATATTAATATAATATATATTTCACATAATAATACGATATAATAAAAAACTTTTTTTGGAAAAAAAAGTGTAATAAGCAGGAATCGAACCCGGGTCGACAGATTGGTAGTCCACGACTGAGCGCGTGAGCTACGCCGCCTTTTCGACAATGGGTTTAACACGACCGGTTCCGTATATACGGAACGGTGTAAACTTTAAACCGGTTTTTCTCGAAAACGGCTGAGAGTTGGATCGTATCCCTTTGCCAAAGTACTCTATTACTAGAATACTTTAACATATATAAGCCTTTTCAAAATCGGTGAGTAACACCTCGCGCCCTCCCCTTGTTAGTCCAATTCCCGGCGGCCCTTTGGATTTATTTCCAAGGCCGAAAATAAGGGCATCGAACGCACTGGCCCAACTGGGATAGAAGTGTGCCCTTACGGCACACTGACCCAGTTTCCTGGCCTTTAGCCAGTGCGTTTGCCTC
The DNA here is from genome assembly GCF_001594075.2 of Trachymyrmex cornetzi. NCBI lineage: Eukaryota > Metazoa > Arthropoda > Insecta > Hymenoptera > Formicidae > Trachymyrmex > Trachymyrmex cornetzi. The sequence continues at coordinate 48,291 of NW_017300174.1, read as the reverse complement.
GAGCGGCACTCACAAGTAAACCTACTTTTGTGTGACTCGCTGATTTCATTGAAACTTTGCACACTTGTAGAGTAGGCAAAAATAATAGATACATATTTTTTTTTATCGGCAATAGTCAACATTAAAGGGGTGAAATCGACCCCCAAAGTTGAGGGTATTAGGGCATCGTCATGATGTTTCACATAAAAGTAATGTACCGATCAACACGGAACTATTACAAAATGTTTTTTATGTTAGATAGTAAAGTTTACATGTCCGACTTTTCATGCACCCCTGTTGCGGGAGGTAAACCACCCTTCTCGTAAGGAATAATTGTTATGACGAATGGGTGACGAAAGTCTATTAACAATTTTATCTATAGTCTGATCTACCTATCTAAAAACTAAAGCTAAAGCAGAACACTATTATTTTTTGGTGTTTTTTATTTTTTAATATTTTTTTTAATTGAAATTTTTTAAATTAAATTTTTTAATATCTTTTTTAACTCGTTTATTTTTTATATATATTTTTAATCGTTGAAATTATTGTTTATAATTTTCACAATAATGATATGCAAAAAAAAATTCATTAATACATAAAGAGTTTGCACACCAAGCACACTTTATAATTACTACATTATTGCATGACGCACAACATAGTTTCACAATTTTTGAAACAATAATCTACGGGATTATCAAATTCAGGTGGTTTCTCTTGTAAATATCCGCTTTTGTACCACGAATATTTAAATAAATTTATAAACCGAGGAGAGGATAATTGGTTATGAATTAGTGATTGAATTTTAATAATATTGTTTCGCAAATGTAAGTTTACATCGTAGTTATATATAAGAATTATATCAGAAAGTCGGACATGTAAACTTTACTATCTAATATAAAAAACATTTTGTAATAGTTTCGTGTTGATCGGTACGTTACTTTTATGTGAACCATCATGACGATGCCCTAATACCCTCAACTTTGGGGGTCGATTTCATCCCTTTAATGTTGACCATTGCCGATAAAAAAAAATACGTATCTATTATTTTTGCCTACTCTACAAGTGTGCAAAGTTTCAATGAAATCGGCGAGTCACACAAAGGTAGGTTTACTTGTCAGTGGAGCGTCCATCTCGAGAGAGGCTTCCGCTTCGTCCTCCCTTGAACCCTCGGCTCTACTAAGTAGACCAAAGGGCGAAGCGAAGTGCCTCTCGTTGAGTCGGTCCCTCCCCTAGCTCCCTTGCGGTCCGGAGCTAGGACCGGCGATACGGCGGTTCGGTTCGCGTTGCGTCCACCCCCTCAGGTTCCATGCATGCGGAACCTAGAACGTAGCACTAACTACAAAATTTGAAAAGTAAACAGTGCAACGTTGTGAGTGGTTAGAAGAAATTCTTCATTTCTCACATTTTACAATTATAACAAAAATATCTAATATTTTTTTTTATACATTGCCTAACAATTATTTTGGTACCGAAAACATGAGAGCAAATACTTCTTTAGACGTTGCATAATGGAATTCAGTATGCATTAAGTACGCGGCTTGAGGAAAGAAATTCATTTTTCAACAAAAAGTTGATAGCTAGAGATCATTACATTTTTGACTTATTATGAGTTTGATTCGTGATATTGATGAGTACGCGATTTTTTTGCACTATAATCGTTTCGCTTATAAACGTATTTTTCGCAAAAAACTCTTTTTCGTTAAAACTATATTGTTTTTAGTCAATCTGCTGAAGCGAAAAAAATGGGGAAGAGTAAGTAATTAGCAAAAAGTAATTCCACAAAAACACGTATTCGATTTCTCTTTTCTTGCTTTTTTTTTGGCCATGTTAACTGTAGTTTTAAGCTAGCACAGCCGTTGGATTTATTTAATCGGTTGGAGCAAAAAAAATCCGTAATAGAGTAAGTAATTAGCAAAAAGATAGCCCTACAAAAATACGTAAGTTAACAAAATTAAATCCTGGTGCAAGTTTGCAGTATTTTTCTAATCTGTTTTTACTTTGGCGTGAATGATTACACAGGATATCTGACATTTGATGAGCAATGTCTTCTACCCTTTTGACATAATGTACTGGATTCGTTCTCTTTTTATGTAAGTTTATATCATTGTATTTATTCATATATGGACGTAAGGTTATTTATTTAAATTTCATATCACTTTACAAATTAAGATTATTATGTAATAACGGTGCGTTTACTTAATTCAGGTAACTTTCCTATTGTATTAATTTTCAGTATTTTAAGTATTAACGCATTATTCATGTCTTTAATCGCAATTCACAGTTTATATAAGTTCTATACAATTTAACATAATGAATACGACTGCATACGTAA
>NW_017300174.1:43288-45768 GCF_001594075.2 Trachymyrmex cornetzi | reverse complement strand
ATATTATATTGATAAGGACCCAAAAATAGGGGTCGAAACGTTTATTTATTTAATTTGTGATATGACTTGTTTAATTACACGAAAATAAATTGTATCCGACTAACTGATGATTGGCTTTGATGGGCTTGCTTATTATTATTATTATTGATAGATTCTTTCAAGCCTTTTTTTAGATATTTGGTACCAAAGACATGCGAGCAAATAATTCTGTGTAGCTGGAATAAAAGTTTATATTAGAGAGAGACGCGTGAGCGCACTGCGTAAACTGTTAATTTTTCAAGCTTTACAGTTAGCAAAAAAATCGAATCACGATTTTTTCGATAATACATTGCTTAACGTAATTATTTTGTTATCAACAATATACGAGCAAATCTGTGAAAATAGAAAAGAAAATTGAAGCACGACGCGGAGCACACAGGCTACAACTTTAGTCTTAAGGGGATGCTAAACCGATTACCCAACTCAATCAATGTCGATAGTGCAGACTTTAATAATTCCAATTTTGATAATAGTGGCGACATCTTTGATTTAGTTTTTACATTATATTATATAATATATATCATTCTGTTTTACTCAAATCCATACATCTGTTCTTATCTAACATATGCCAGCACCATCTATCGCAAGACCGCGCAACTACTACTACACGGAATTTCGGCTCTGTTGACAGTCCCAGTCTCCGCAAAGCATCTGTATACACGTATTTCCTATTCGGTGGGAATATGTCTTTTCTAGACTTTCAATCTTAGTTCTACAAATTCGGTATCGTTCGTTTCAATAATGTGATGTTTGCTGCCCGCTTATTTTCAAGATATGAACTCTAAAACTCTTATATCAAGTAAATATATATCCGAGGTGACAGCTGTGCGAGCCAAAAATAAGTAAATTTTATAATTTTTTTTCGATTTTCTCATAAAATCCAGTGTAGCAAACATCCTCTGTGTGCGTACTATAATTTAAGTAATAATACTTTTGCAATCCGTACATCCAATACGGAGAAATCCCACCGAATAGGAATGTGGTAAAACAGGGGGGCTTTAGCATCGCCTTAAGAGGAGATTCTATTTTGGAGGGTCAAAAATATCGATTTTTTTTACATTTTTTGCATCCTAAAGTGTGTAGAATATGCCTGTAAAAGGATTTTGCAATATTCAAAATTTGAAAGTAATTTATCACTTGTTGAACCGGGCTTTGAACCGGTTCGCATCAACGCAGCAGAATTAAAAATGTCAAGCTTAGCAAAACAAGCAAGAATCGAGAGAAGAAGTGCTGTAATGCAACAAAATTTGTTCTTCGAACAGGGGGAGGGACTAATTTATGGGCCAGGAATTGTTGATTAAATGTAAGTTGCAAAATATTGTAATTAACAAAAAGTTATCACAAAGTAAAACTTTAAATGCGTTTTTCTCGAATTCACGTTTTTCAAACTGGCGAGAAATGTACAACTTCAACCGATTCATCCGACAGAATCATCTGATTGACATGAAGTTTTTTCCTACAAAAAATAGATAATTTTTATGGGACCATGAACCTAAAAATGCCATACATTTTTAAAAATACTAAATGAATATTAAAAGGGCATAGAACCAATATTTTAACAAATAATTATAATTAGAATAATAACATTAAATACATAAATACATACGTTTCGACTCCGATCGGGTCATTTTCAATGCAAAAAACAAAATTTTTAACTTAAACATCCGGTAATAATAAAAAACCTCAAATTACATAATAAAAACAAAAATAACATAACATAAAGTCGCTGACATAATATAAATACATAAAAAATTAATTAATTAATTGTAACATTTCATAATGAGTAAATAATACAATGTATTGAATAGCTATTGCAAAAAAGTCAAACTCAGAAGAAAAGAGTAAGTAATTATCACAATATCTTAATTTTGTAAGAATATTCGTGTCGTTCGAAGTCAAATATAAGTAGTCCCATTGAAAATAAAATTAAGTTGCAATAACGAACATCTATAGAAAAAATATGTAATATGTAACACAAAATTAAACAAATTATCAAAAAATTATTATACAATGTTAGATGAATATAAAAGTAACGGAAAATTATTTTACCTTATCAGAAGAAAAAAATTAAAAAAGGAGTTATGACCTATTGAAACTATACTAAATATGCAAACACGCGAACATCTCTAGGAACAATTTTGAAAAATATAAAACAAAATTCACAAGGTGTAACAAATATTCATTATAAAAAGTCAAATAAATATAAAAATAAAAATCAGTTAAAACAGAAGTAATTTACCTTCTCAGATGACAATGGAAAACAAATAAATTTGTAAAAATCCACATGTATATCAACTTAAATATAATTAAACTATTTTGCACTTGTGAAAGCAACCGCTCTCGAGCACGTCAGACAACATAATGTACCGGCAGAAAGTCGAGAGAGGACAAGAACAGTGGAAAATTAAGAACTGGAAAGGGAACTAATCATGTTAGTATAC
>NW_017300174.1:40978-42659 GCF_001594075.2 Trachymyrmex cornetzi | reverse complement strand
AATAACACTGTATATAACGCCTCTTTTATGACAAACAGGATGTTGGGAATGAAAATTAAGAAATCTGCCAGAAAAAGTAGCCTTTCGGTAACCATCAAAGATCATATAAAAATCTTTAACAATAATATATGTGTCCAGAAAACTTATTTTTCCATCATTGCCAATCTCCATAGTAAACTGTAATCTTGCATGTAATGAATTAAAAATACTTAAAATATCATTAATGCTAGAAGCTGGGGTTGCCAATATAATATCATCTACATATCTGTAATAAAAAGGTAACTGAACAGTCAATAAACCAATAGCCATTTCCTCAAAATCCTGCATAACTATATCTGCTACTATAGGCTTAATGGGGATCCCATGGGGGTTCCAAAAATTTGTTTATAAAATATACCATTAAAAATAAAAACTGTTGAATTTAATATCAATCTAAATGCAATCAAGAATTCCTCTAAAGTAATCTTTGTCCCCATAGATATAGAATCCCATCTCCTAACAACACTATCAGTTGCCAAATCTATAGGTATGTTAGTGAACAATGAGACCACATCCAGTGAAACAAGTGATGAGTTAGAACCAAGTTTAATATTTTTTAATTTTTCAATTAAGTCGAAACTATTTTTTATGTAACTAGGAGCTTTGAGAATTGTATCATTAATAATTTTATGTAAATAACATGATAAATTATATAACGGACTATTAACAGATGAAACTATAATATAATTCTGAGAGGATAATTCAGTTTGTGAATTTTTGTTAACCCATAAACCCTTGGAATATTGCCGTCAGTATTAAGTAGCTTTTTATATGTAATGTCGTCAATAAACCCCTTATTCTTCCATCTACAAAGAATATTCCGTAAATCACAATTAATTTTTCTCGTAGGATCTTTATTAATTATCTCATAAGTGTTATTGTCTGAAAGCATATTTTCCATCTTATTAATGTAATCAACCTTATTAAGAGCAACAGTCACATTACCTTTGTCCGCTTTTGAAAATAAAACTTCTGGGTGTTCCTTAACAAATTTATCAGTGGATTTAATCCAATTAAATAACAATTTATTATTAGAATCATTTTTTTAAAAATCTTTGTGAAATTTTTCAAGAATTGGAACAGAATTATTTCTTATCACATTAACAATATTGTTAGGGCGATTGATAATATTACTTTCAATACTCTTGATGAATTCAATAAAAGTTCGTTCAAAATTACTTCTATTAATGGGAAGTCCAAATCCCTCCCCTAATTGTAATAAATATTTAACATCATTAGGAATGTGAATGTTACTCAAATTAAGGAACCACTTTTCATTCAAAGTGTTTAACGGAACTGTATTACCAAATTCAGACGCTGTAATATGTATTTTTTCCACACACAGACAAGAATCTTCTCTAGGTATCTCCTTAGAAACAGTACTAAGCCTCGAATCATTGTTAAAGGAACAAAAATAAGAAATAGGTTTAATAAATGATTTACAAATTTTTTGATCCTTTTCTTTCAACTAATGAAACTTTTTGTCAATTCTTTTTGTTTGTAGATGAAACCAAGAACTGTATAATCCAAGTATTTGAAAAATGCGCAAGATATGGAGATTGGCAATATGTTATAAATTTTTGAGGAAATATCAAAAATATTATTTCCAGTAAAATTCAAGTAACAGTAGGAGTCTTTAATT
>NW_017300174.1:38218-40617 GCF_001594075.2 Trachymyrmex cornetzi | reverse complement strand
AAATGAATATTAAAAGGGCATAGAACCAATATTTTAACAAATAATTATAATTAGAATAATAACATTAAATACATACGTTTCGACTCCGATCGGGTCATTTTCAATGCAAAAAACGAAATTTTTAACTTTAACATCCTGTAATAATAAAAAACCTCAAATTACATAATAAAAATAAAAATAACATAACATAAAGTCGCTGACATAATATAAATACATAAAAAATTAATTAATTAATTGTAACATTTCATAATGAATAAATAATACAATGTATTGAATGGGTTAACAAAAATTCACAAAATGAATTATCCTCTCAGAATTATATTATAGTTTCATCTGTTAATAGTCCATTATATAATTTATCATGTTATTTACATAAAATTATTAATGATACAATTCTCAAAGCTCCTAGTTACATAAAAAATAGTTTTGACTTAATTGAAAGATTAAAAAATATTAAACTTGATTCTAACTCATCACTTGTTTCACTAGATGTGGTTTCATTGTTCACTAACATACCTATAGATTTGGCAACTGATAGTGTTGTTAAGAGATGGGAATCTATATCTATGGGGACAAAGATTACTTTAGAAGAATTCTTGATTGCATTTAGATTGATTTTAAATTCAACAGTTTTTATTTTTAATGGTATACTTTATAAACAAATTTTTGGAACCCCTATGGGATCCCCATTATCACCTATAGTAGCAGATATGGTTATGCAGGATTTTGAAGAAATGGCTATTGGCTTATTGCCTGTTCAGTTACCTTTTTACTACAGATATGTATGGTAGATGATATTATATTGGCAGCCCCAGCTTCTAGTATTAATGACATTTTAAGTATTTTTAATTCATTACACACAAGATTACAGTTCACTATGGAGATTGGCAATGATGGAAAAATAAGTTTTTTGGACACGTATATTATAGTTAAAGATTTTTATATGATTTTTGATGGTTACCGAAAGGCTACTTTTTCTGGCAGATTTCTTAATTTTCATTCCCAATATCCTGTTTGTCATAAGAGAGGCGTTATATACAGTGTTATTGATAAAATTGTTCGTTTGTGCCATCCTACTTTTCAACAAAATAACTTGATTGATACTGTCAATATATTTTTAAATAACGGATACCCTCTTCAATTCATTTTTTCAACAATTCAGAATAGAATAAAATACCATATTAACAATAATAATTTGAACTGTAATAACGCTTCTTTAAATAAAAAGTTTTTCGCTGTTCCATTTGTTAATTCGGTTTCGGAGAGATTTGAACCAATTGCTAATGTATTAGATTGTAAACTGGCTTACACTATCCCTAACACACTTAAATACTACATTAAAAGAGGCAAAGATAAATTAGATCATACACACAATCAGAATGTAGTTTATAAAATATCTTGTGAAAATTGTGATGTTAGCTATGTTGGCGAAACGAAGAGACAATTGAGAACTAGAGTAAAGGAACATGTCTCAGACATTAATAAAGGTTCAAAATCTCCATCGGTTATTACTAATCATAGAATTGAAACGAATCATGATTTCAAGTGAAACAATGTGAGAATTTTGGACATAGAACCTTCCTACAGAAAACGACTAATTTCTGAAACAGTCTATATTAAGAAACAAACACACGGTATAAACAGACAAAATGATACGGAGTCATTGCCAGATTCGTATACTAACATGATTAGTTCCCTTTCCAGTTCTTAATTTTCCACTGTTCTTGTCCTCTCTCGACTTTCTGCCGGTACATTATGTTGTCTGACGTGCTCGAGAGCGGTTGCTTTCACAAGTGCAAAATAGTTTAATTATATTTAAGTTGATATACATGTGGATTTTTACAAATTTATTTGTTTTCCATTGTCATCTGAGAAGGTAAATTACTTCTGTTTTAACTGATTTTTATTTTTATATTTATTTGACTTTTTATAATGAATATTTGTTACACCTTGTGAATTTTGTTTTATATTTTTCAAAATTGTTCCTAGAGATGTTCGCGTGTTTGCATATTTAGTATAGTTTCAATAGGTCATAACTCCTTTTTTAATTTTTTTCTTCTGATAAGGTAAAATAATTTTCCGTTACTTTTATATTCATCTAACATTGTATAATAATTTTTTGATAATTTGTTTAATTTTGTGTTACATATTACATATTTTTTCTATAGATGTTCGTTATTGCAACTTAATTTTATTTTCAATGGGACTACTTATATTTGACTTCGAACGACACGAATATTCTTACAAAATTAAGATATTGTGATAATTACTTACTCTTTTCTTCTGAGTTTGACTTTTTTGCAATAGCTATTCAATACATTGTATTATTTACTCATTATGAAATGTTACAATTAATTAATTAATTTTTTATGTATTTATATTATGTCAGCGACTTTATG
>NW_017300174.1:32469-38162 GCF_001594075.2 Trachymyrmex cornetzi | reverse complement strand
TGTATTTATGTATTTAATGTTATTATTCTAATTATAATTATTTGTTAAAATATTGGTTCTATGCCCTTTTAATATTCATTTAGTTTTATACATATTGAACCTTATTATTATATTATTTTTTAAAATAACTATTTCTTTGAATAGGTTGAAAGGGAAAAAATGTTCGTGAAAATTGACACTTAATTTCAAACGACTACCATTCTGTAAATTAAACAATTTTTCAGATAAAATGAGGTTCATGGCCCCACAGATTTAATACATTTTAATAATTGCATTGGTTTATTTGTCTCAGATAAACTGTCGATAGTCGAGATTTCCCGCCAATTGGCCACGTATGCGCCGCATGCTCTTATGCACCCGTAGACTACAACCGCAACTACGTTTCTAAAAATAAAAAAATTTTTTTGTATGTTGAAATATAAAAAACATAATGTAAAAAGCATTGTTTCGATATCTCTTTCCATTACATACAAAAAAAATGGGTAAAGAACACATAAATTTTGTGGACCTTTAGACTAGAACTTCCCCTTAAACTAGCACAGCCATGGGTTTTAACGAATCGGCTGGAACAAACATATCGGGAATAGAACAAAAAATTATCAACAAAATAGCAAAAAAATATAGTATAAGTCGCGTTCAACTGTGCGAAAATGCTGTGCCAGGCAGCCTAATAAACATCTCATTTTAAAGAGGAAAAATGTTACGTTTTGTACGTCATGTAATTTTTACTTCTTTTTTTAAAGATGTTTTTCTTAAAGAAGGACAATACAGTTATTACAAGCAAAACGTTTAATTCTTTAGCATTGTTATTGTGTGCTCGAACTAACGGAAGTATTAAAAATTACATGGTCTTATAACGAGAAGAAAATAATATTTTATGTGACAGCAAAAAACTCACATAAAGTAAAAAGTAAAGTTGTACGTACTTTTCAAGTAAAAATGAAAGAGAAATTTCGATAGAGTACATCGCTAATTGGTCAATTTAAAATAAAATATTCACACTAATAAAACAGTAAAAAAATTATTAGGCTCTGACGGATGTGAGTAGATGTGTGCGTTAATGGGACCCCCTCAAAATGAAGTAATTAATAAAAATGTTCGGCGGGGGGGTGAGGTTTGAACCCCAAACCTTCCTCTCTGAATACATCCATAACTAAAAATATATATGCGTGCGTGCGTGCATGCGTGTATATGCACGGAGAATTTTTTCTTAGAATTTATCCTGAAAATATGATAGTCGTGGGCTAATGTTGTATTTCGAAGAATTTTAATGTAAATCTTTCTCATTCATTAATAAAACTGCAATAAAATATAAAATAAGTTTGATTAATTTTGTGCAAGGTAAAAATCTTTAAAATATCGTATTGTACCACAACTACTATTTTCAGGGTAAATTAAAAAAAAATCTCCTTACGTACGTGCGTGTATGCGTGTGTGTATGTAAGTAAATGTATATGACGAAATTTTAAATAATAATAAAAACGTTTGGTATGTCCATTAATATTACAAATAAACATGTCTAGAACAGTATTTAGATACTGCACAACACTGCTGTGTACTGTAACCACATACTTTACGTAGGAACTGTACTGAGATACTTTTTTTCTGGTACCTATACTCAGATACTATTTGTTGTGTATCGGTAATTATATTTAGGTGCATTTTAGTTTTAGATACTTTCCTGCACTAACAATAAGGCAACTTTGCAATGGTCACTAATTTGTATTACGACATCATACTTATTTTGACATCATATGTATTTTGACATCATACTTACAATTAGAAGAGCAATCTCGGATTACTACCGATATCTGTAAATCAATTTATTACATACAGAGCTGTACATTATACATATGTAAATGATGACCTAAAAAATTTAGGTCAAAATATTTACAATTGCTTTTTTATGTTATCATTCTGATAAATTAAAGTTGTATAAGTTACATAAAAAAATAACAAAGTTATTGATTCCGTTACATTTTTTAGTAACAAATGAGTAACGTAGTTTGCTAGTGAGGTAACAGTAACGATAACTAAGTCACAATTTTCAGTAACAAGTAATGAAATTTTAAGTTACCTTTTTTGTTATTCCGTTAATATAGAGTTATTAAGACTAATTTTAAGGGGTTATACTCAGTTAGATTTGACGAAAAAAACGATCTTTTTTTATTGTATTCTATGAAAGTACAACCTCTGAACAATATTTTCTGAAAGTTTCATAACAATCGGAGCAGTAGAACCAAAGTTATGGCTATTTATAGCGCGCTACCGAGATCGACGAAAGCAGTTTTAGTGCGTTTCGAAAAAAAAAAAAGGAGGGAAGAATAGCAAGAAGACAAAGCCAAAAAAGCTACCTGGAGTATACCGCAGATGCAGAAGGGACTCTTTATGGTCCAGGAATAGATGATACTATGTAAGTCCGAAAAAAAATGTTATTCATGAAAAAACTAAACCTGAATCTTTAACTGCGATTATCTCGGAATTTTGTTTTTTCAAAAGTATCGTTGCGGTGAGCATGATTTCTCGAAAACCATTTCACCGATCGATTTAAATCTTTGTCGTGTTTATTTCTAATTACAATGGCTCCCTCGTGAACGAAGGAATTTTTATTTGCACAAAAATTAACATTTTTATGGTCAAAAACCTGATTTTTTTTTACACCAAAAATCGAACTTTTTGAAAAAATCGTCACCATTTTTTTAAAAATACAAATTTCGGTAAACCCTTCGTTCACGAGGTCCGCATAGGAATATATTAACAAAATCTATTTGATTTTTTGATTTCAGATGAGTTGTTCCAGAGTTATCATGCTCACCGCAAGGGTCACTGAAAAAAATTTATTTTTGCAAAACGGCTATATTTTCTTTATTTTTATAAATTTAGACTCAAAAAAATTATTATAAGTACTTCAATGTATATACTATTAGATGCCATGAAGCACATTTCAATAAATGTTTGTCTATACTGCTAAAAAAAATCGTGAAAATCATCTTATTTTCCACATCCCAACTGAGTATAACCCCTTAATATAGAGTTATAAGACTAAAAGATAGCATGCTATTTAAATTTGGATGATACCGATATCATCATATTAAATAAGCATTCTCTTTTAAAAAAATTGTTTATCAAATATAATTCTATTATATTAGGTGTTAAACTTAATTCCTACCGTTTTTTCGTTTCCAAAATTGATTTGTTTCGAAGGGAAGATGAATGAATACCTTAATCAAAGTAATTTCCTCCATTTTCTACTACTTTTTCCTATCTCTCTGGCAACAGGGCAATTCGACGATGGTAGAACGCGGTGTCTTTCGAGGCGATCTATTAATCAACCCATTTTTGGACTTCGTTGTGATTGGAGAAGTGTGTGTCCGTAAGTGCGTGTTGCATCGATCGGAAGAGATGGTAATCCGACGGTGCCAAGTCTGGAGAGTACGCTGGATGCGGGAGAACTTCCCATTCAAGCTCTAGAAGTGCCTGCTTCACGCTTTTCGCGACATGCGATCGAGTGTTATCATGCAACAAAATGACTTTGCGTCGATTGTTGGCTACGGATGATCTTTTTTGCATCAATTTGTCACTCAATCGGCCTTTGGAATAACATTTAACTGTTTCGACAACTCTAAAAGCGTTTGAGCTGGATTCTTATCAAGCAATTCTGTCATCTTCAAATTTTTTCGGCTGTCCTGGACGTTCTTTGTCTCTCACATCAAAGTCACCGTTTCGGAAGCGTTCAAATCAAACTCTACAATGTTCTTTCCGATGGAGTTTCATCACCATACACTTTGGATAATAAGCGATGCGCTTCAGCTGCGGTTTTCTTGAGGTCGAAGTAGTGAAGAAGCACATATCGGAAAAACAGCTTATCGCGATTCATTTTCAATCGATTGGAAAATCTCTTTGGCGTCGAGAAATCTAACCTGTGAGGGTTGAATCACTTTCAGCGATGTCTAAACTACAAAAGGCATATGACTTCATCGTCGAAACTCGCCAGCGTTGGAGCTAGCACCCTGTAGTAGCGAGCGGCAGGAATTAAATTTAACACATAATACTAAGTAATACATCGATAGAAAGACTTTTTAGGGCTAGTGGACTCGTTTTGATGAATTTTCGACACCACCTAACAGACGGATATTTTGAAAAATAATTATTAAACAAAAATTCAAGATTCAGCGATATAAATTAATTAAGGTTAAAAAATATGTGGTAATGCAAATTAAGATATGTATATGTAAAACCAAATAAAGCACTAATAAAATATAAAATAAAACAAAAGTATTAATTAAAAAATGATTTATTCTCATGTAGTTATAATTTACATAAACGTAATCATTTTTGAAAAAGTAACGAAAAAGTAACAATTTTTTCGTTACTAACAATCCTTTTATTGTTGAATGACATATGCATGCTATGCAAGTAAAACAATAACGTTTATAAATTGTTTATGAATGGTTATTTTTGTTTTAAAACCATTTAAGTTTATTTTTTAGAAAACGTTTTTTAGAACAACGGTTAAATGACTATGTTGTACAAACATTTTAAAATCATTGTTCTTTAAGATAAAATATAAATGCAAAGAATAAGTGAATGTGGTGAAGAATCGCATTGGGATTTTATATCGCGTTTTAATGAAATGAAGACATGAATTTGTCAAGTTACAATGTCTGGCTGTGTAGTAGATTATTGCACAAACTCATTTCCGGTTTTGCTTTATTCGCGCTTTGTACTAGCTCTTACTTGAGATACTCTATGGCCACTAATTCATTTGTGCGTTTTTGTAGTGATGGGCGATACGGGCTGATCTAACGATACAGCGTATCATAACGTATCGTGGATAGTCATATTGATACACAAAAATATCGAATGTTTTGTATTGATGTCGTTGATATCGTTGCTTTAAATACATAAAAGTGTTAGATTAAAAGTATGCTGGATATGTTTCATGAATATAAATTACGTAAATAATTTAAATAACATTTGCTAAGTAAAAAATCAGGGTTGGGTAAGCTAACTTTTTTTTTACTAAGTTAAATTAAAGTTAACAGTCTTGAAAATTTATCTTAGTTAAGATAAAAGTTAATCCATAGTGACGTTAACTGAATTAAAAGTTAAGTTAATGAAAGAAAGTAATCGAAAAGTTAAAAGTTAAATTTGTTTTATTTCATAATTTTGAGTTTATTTTTTTTTAAACTAAATTAAAAAATTAAATTAAAAAATAAACTTTTTTAACTAACAAGGAAAGACTACTCACATATATAGGGGAGATCGGAATAAGTTGTTACAGTTAGTTTTTTTTAGTTGCCACAGGTAGCAGCGCATTTTTATGAATTTTTATAGTAAAGGTAAAGTTTAGGCCGATCCCCTCAAAAATCGATAAAATTATACTCATTTTTGCATAAAACGAAAGAATCTGGCAGAAAAAAGCGTCGCTCGGCCCCGTGAACCGAGACATTAATCGTTAAAGTTCTCAACTATTCAAGTTAGGCTGGTTAGGATATCAATCATGGTCACGTAACACTGCGACCGAGCATGCGCTGCGGTCACATTTTAATACTCTGTGGCTACACGCGCAAGCGTTTTCATAAGAATGCACCTGAAAAAGAAAATAACACGAAATATGAAAAGTTCATTTGTTTTGTACTGTGCAGTACACGTGAGTAGTAAGTGGGAAGGTATGGCGCGTCAAAACATTC
>NW_017300174.1:27361-32446 GCF_001594075.2 Trachymyrmex cornetzi | reverse complement strand
CAAAATAAACACCCGCCACCCTAGACCTGACTGTCTAGAAGGATGGTGGGCACTGATTGTCCGGTGGAAGAAGGGATGGGAAATAGGGTAATTAAATGGAGCGTTCTTATTGCTTCGCTCTATAGTTGACAAAGATCTGATTGGCCCGTGCCATAATTGCCCGCGAGGTGATTGGAGAAGGGAGCGGACGAGTACCTATGACAACGTGGAGAGTGTGAAGTCCGGAAGGTAAGATTGGGACCGTAGCATTTTTCGTCGTGAGGAAGGGGCAGGGCGCGAACAGTGGACATGAATAGCAGGTGGTTTGACGAGGGTCGTCTTTTGTTGATGTGACCCTTGGCGCCGTCGGATTAGCGAAAGTATTTCTTTGTTATTTACGTTGGAATCTTTTACGGGAATTTACGAGAGTATTAGAAGATTTACTTTTACTTGAAAGAAAGGGGAAGTAAAACAGGAAAAAAACGTGTTCGTTCCTGTCATGGCATGGACTCTTGTGTTGATTCGGGGATTACTCTAAAGAAAAAATTATTTCTATACTTTCATAATATGTACATTATATCTAAGCCTGAAATAGCAGAGAAAGAGTGAGGTTACGAGTAAAAAATGGACGAAAGTTTATGATATAAAAAAGAATGTATTTATATAAATTCAT
This sequence comes from Trachymyrmex cornetzi, assembly GCF_001594075.2. Lineage (NCBI taxonomy): Eukaryota > Metazoa > Arthropoda > Insecta > Hymenoptera > Formicidae > Trachymyrmex > Trachymyrmex cornetzi. The sequence continues at coordinate 31,794 of NW_017300174.1, read as the reverse complement.
CATTATTGTAGGAAAATACATAATTCAATTGAATGAATAAAATAAAAAGTTTTAGAATAATCGAACACAAATTACAATGTTCGGTTCGTAAGAATTATATGAAAAAATTCATTATAACGTAATGAAGTTAATTCTACAAATATTATGTTAAAATACGAATCGAGTAAAATTAAGTCATTAATTTATGTACGCACATTACGTTTAATTTCATCGTAATTATCTTTTAATGCTAATCTTAAAATTTCACGATTAACATAATTTACAGGCAGTTTTAGTTCAATTTTTTTAATTAAACATTGTGCACATTTGTTGAAGTTATCAGACAGAGATTCTAAATGTTTCAAATGTTCGTTTACACATTTTACAACTCTTTGCAATCCGAGGAAGGTACATGTCACGCGACTAGATTTTTCACGAACATTCGACATGGTACGACATGTCACACATGTTCGAATGGTGACATCATCATCAATGTAATATGATACAAATATCACGTGACCAAGTAAATGGTATAAAATGAGAAGATTTAGACAACACCGCGTCATTAGTCAATGCAACCGATAACATGGAGGGCGATTTGATAGAGGAAGCGGTCCAGCTGAATACCAGAAAACAGTACGTCGCATGGGAACAACGATGCGACGAACTAATAGAATTTCTGGAAGAGCAGAGTCGTACCAAGCGTCCACGCCTCACCGTTGGACACAGACAATCCGTGGTGGAGAGGATCGCGAGACTCGAGAGTTTGAAGGATTCGGTACGCGGAAGATTCGTGCATGTGGGCGCCGGGTACGGACTTCGATGGCGCGAGATCGAAACAACGTTCGAAAGTCGTATAGTGACAGGCGCGGTGATAAACTCTAATCACATCGAGCCGCGGCAGTTTTTGGAAGACGCTGGCAATGTAGTGCTAGAGCGAGTGCGAGACGCTGTAGAAATACACGGCAGTGTAAAAGTAAACACAGTGTTCAACGGCGACTTCGCGACGAAGGATAAACGTGCTAATAAAAGCATAATTACAAAAAACAGCGAGATATATAAAGTCACCGATATACGCGAGTGGTATGAACGGCACGTCGTTGAGCCTATCTTGGCATCGCTCGAAGAGTTCCAGGAACGTGACAGTGGGTGGGCGCTGTCGCGAATCCTCAACTTGACTGTTAACGTGAACAAACTAAATCCTATGCGCGCGGGATGTCACTTCGAGGTGCCGCGAGAAATTATGCTGAAGAAAGCGGTGGTCAGTGTGAAATCCATGGACAATGCGTGCTTCGCGTAGTCGTTGGTCGCCGCTCTATACCCGATTAAAAATCATGCAGATAGAAAATCGTCGTACCCGCATTATACAACAGTATTGAATCTCACAAACGTTGAGTTTCCAATGACTTTAGAAAACATTCACAAATTCGAACCTTTAAACGCGGTGTCAATCAACGTATACGGCATCGAGAATAAACAGATTTTTCCTCTACGGCTCGCCAGCGACAAGAAGGAGAAGCACGTTAATCTCCTGTACCTGCAAGATCCACGCAACGACGGTGCAGTAGACCACTTTGCGTGGATAAAAAATTTGTCCCACCTAGGGAGCACGCAACTCATAAGAATGGAGCACAAGAAATACTTTTGCGACCGGTAATTATAATAAGAAAAGTAAAACATAAAAAACAATATGTGAAAAAATGATTTCTCTATTTATAGATGCCTACATTATTTTGGCTCGAGCCAAAAATTGCAAACGCACGAAGTGGATTGTCAAAAACTGAACGACTGAGCGATCCAACTGCCGAGCGAAAACGACAGGTGGCTCCAATTTGGTAACCACGGCAACCAGGAACGAGTGTCGTTCGTAGTATACGCCGACCTGGAGTGCGTCCTGCGGAAGACGAAGCCCGACAAGGAAAATGCGTCCTCTTCGACGAGTATCAGCGGCACGAAGTTTTCAGCATAGGATACTACGTGCGATGCTCGTCTGACAATCCATTGTCGTTATTTAACTTCCGTCGCGATGAAGACTGTACAGCATGGTTCGCGCGACAACTTAACGATTTAGCGCATCGCGTAAAAGATATTATATCCATCAACGTGCCCATGGAAGCGTTATCTGAACAGCAATGGGAGGCGTATCGCAGCGTGACGCGTTGTCACATTTGTGAGAAGACGTTCGCGCCGGACGATACGCGGGTCCGCGATCATTGCCACTTAACCGGGAGATACCGCGGTCCAGCACATTCAAATTGTAATCTTAATTATAAAAATTCATTTTATATTCCAGTTGTATTTCACAACTTGTCGGGATGCGACGTGCACTTTATAATTAAAGAAATAGCTACCGTGTACGACGGACATGTAGATATACTACCGATAACCAAAGAAAAATATATTTCGTTCACTAAACATGTCGATAGCACCAAAGACAAAAGTGAAAATTATTTTCAAAAAAATTGCGTAAAATTAAGGTTCATTGATTCCTATAAGTTTCTAAGTGCAAGCATCGATAAATTGGCGTCGTATCTCGACAAAGATAAATTAAAAATTGTACGTTCCGAATTTTCAACTTTGTCAGACGAAGAGTTTGAATTGCTGACTCGTAAATGTATCTTTCCGTACGAATACATTGACTGCGTTGAAAAATTGCAGAACACGCGCTTACCATCGCGAGAATTATTTTTCAGTTTATTGACGGGTGATACAGTATCCGAGAGCGATTACGCTCACGCTGTGAACGTATGATAGCGATTCTCCATTCGAACGCTCGGCGAGTACAGCGATCTGTACTTGAAAACCGATGTCTTGTTATTAGCCGACATTTTCGAAAATTTCCGCAATAGTTGTGTCGCGAGTTATGATCTCGATCCCGCGCATTATTATACACTGCCAGGTTTCACGTGGAACGCCATGCTAAAACATACGCGCGTAAGGTTTGAGTTGCTCACCGACATTGATATGGTCATGTTCATCGAGCGTGGCATACGCGGTCGCCTCAGTTAATGTTCCGGCAGATACGCGGAAGCTAATAACAAGTACATGCGTTCGTACGACCTATCGAAACCATCGTCGTACCTTACGTACGATGTGAATAATCTATACGGATGGGCGATGTGTCAACCATTGCCGTACGCCGAATTTCGATGGGTCGAAGACATTGTAAACTTTGATGTGAGCGCGATCGCTTCGGATTCGCCTACCGGTTATATTCTCGAGGTCGATCTCGAGTATCCGCAGCATCTGCACGACCGACACACTGACCTACCTTTCTGCTCAACGCGCGATAAGCCGCCCGGCAAGCGCGAAGATAAACTACTTGCGACGTTGTATGATAAGCAGCGTTACGTCATCCACTACCGCAACCTGCAGCAATGTACTCATCACGGTCTTCGCGTAACAAAATTTCACAGGGTGCTACAATTCGCTCAATCTCCATGGTTCCGCGATTATATTGAACTTAATACGCACACTGTTAGAAATGTAACCACGAGCTTCCTTTACATGTAAATGAAGCTCGTGGTTTTGCACGAAATTAAAAGTAATGAATGATTTAACTGAAAATTAAGTTACAGTAGTTACTTAAATGTAATGACGTGTACATAAAATTTATGAAATTTAATGTACTTTCAATAAAATTTTATGAAAAGTACATTAAATTTCATAAATTTTCATGAAAAATAAATTAAATTTTATGTACATGTACATAAATATACTTTTTAGTTACAAATACATTAAATTTAATGTAATGTCTTGAAATTAAATTCATATTAAATTCAATTATGTAACTTAAAAGTTAAGAAATTTAAGAACATTTCTAACAGTGCAATTTAGAACGCGCGCGAAAAACAATTTCGAAAAAAAATTGTATAAACTAATGAACAACGCGGTATTCGGCAAGAGCATGGAAAATGTGCGCAATCTCGTCGACGTAAAATTAACATGATCGTGTACAAACTTACCTTTTTAAAAAAAGGTAAAAAAGCGCTAAGCGTGTGTGCTTCTCGTAAAGAATCATCATTTGGGCCAGTTTCACCAACGCCAATTACTTAATCGGCCGTGAAACTGATGACTAATCACGTTTGCTGTTTAGTAGAACTAATGATATGTATCATTTGTATAAAAGATTTGATATCAACAACTGGCGACAAGTTAAATTTTACCATTTTATTCTTCCTAAGGATAAATAATAGAAACTTTAATATTTTTTAAATTTATTTAACTATAATGATATGTATCATTTGTATAAAAGATTTGATATCAACAAAATTGGCGCCAAGCTAAATTCATCAAAATTTTATCAAAATTTTATGTATTATTAGTAAAAAGATTTGATATCAACAATTGGTGCCATGTTAAATTCCATGTAATTCGAATACCAAATTAAATAAATAATATTAACTTTAATGATATGTATCATTCCTATAAAAGATTTGATATCAAGAACTGGC
>NW_017300174.1:18983-27151 GCF_001594075.2 Trachymyrmex cornetzi | reverse complement strand
CTAAGTATACGTATACTTATTGAAGAATCTTCCTATTCCAATCCAAATGGTTTAAATTCCTCTTAAATGAAATTATTATATCACAATTCTTTTAAAGACATTTCCTCTTCCAATTAAAGTAGTGGTTATTTAATTCTCCTTCGAAACATTATACAAAACATTATCACAAAATTGCGTTACCTTGCTCAATTTAAGTGTTATCACAAAAAATTAAAGAATTAACCGTATAAAATGAAAATATTTATTTTAAATAGAAAAATTTTTCATGTAAAAACACTTAGCGCTGCTCCCAGACGTCCCAGACGTGTTCAATGTAGTCGCCGTACACGCGTAAGAGTATGACCTTCGGAGTATAATGCAACTACTCGGCGCTCAAATCTCGAATATCGGAAGGATGACACAGGGCGAGATACATTTTGATCCTGCGCGATTCGCGGGTCGCGTGCCTTTAAATAGTCGTTCGAGGACGCGTAGCTTTTAGTGCGAGCATGAAATTCGTGCGGCAACCGCTGATGATACGTGTCACAAACTATGACGCGAAATCGCGAATGATGGAAGGCGGCGCGGAGAAGCGCAAGCACGGTGAAATGCTGCCGAGCACTATACGCGCCATCATTTGCGGTCCGTCGAATTGCGGTAAAACCAACGTTCTCATAAACTTGTTCGAGAGCCTGAACGGCGTACGATTCGAGAACGTGTATGTCTACTCGAAATCGCTGCAGCAGCCAAAATATCGATATCTCGAAGATTTATTTACGTCTATCGACGAAATCGTCTACTTTACGTTTTCCAACACCAGCAATGTCGTTCCACCGAGCGAGGCGCGCCCAAATTCTATTTTTATCTTTGATGACGTGGCATGCGACAAGCAGGATGCGGTGGGACAGTACTTTTCGATGGGCCGCCATGCGAACGTCGACTGCTTCTATCTCTGTCAGACGTACGTGAGGATACCTAAACATCTGATACGCGACAGCGCAAACCTGCTGATCCTATTCAAACAGGATGGTACCAACTTGAAACATATTTACAATGATCACGTGAATACCGATATGTTGTACGACGAATTTTGTTTGTGTCGCGACTGTTGGCGAAAAAAAAATGGATTTCTAGTGATAGACAAGGACACTGCGCTTAAAGACGGGAGATACAGAAAAGGATTTAACAATTTCGCGATACCGTAATGTGATCAGTCGTTGTCGATACTTAACCAGAGACAATCATGGCAGATGTACGCGAGCGTGAAAAAATCGCGAGAGATCGAGAAGACGAGCGAGTCGATTCGCAAGAAACATCGCGCTCTGAAGACCGGTAGAATCAAGGAGGACATGGCGTTAAAGAGGCATTTTAAGCCTATTATCAAACCGCTGTGACAGTCGTTGACAGCCCCGGCATGCGCGTGATAAAGAGACAGTCGCGCGTCAATGACGCAGCGTCTGCCCCCAAGCGCGAGAAGAAGGAGGAGGTGGTGGAGGAGAAGGAGGAAGAGGAAGCGAGCGAGACGTTCGAGCGTTTCGCGACCCCGCGTAAATCCGATGATCGATCGCACGATCGTGTACAGCCGATAACCTCCACCCCGCTTACAACGGTCGTACCAACGATAGAATCGTTGGAGAACGTTTTCAAAACGACGAATGACTCGCTAGCAACGAAGATTCAAAATCAGTTCCAAACGTCGAACAGTCGAGAGGCGTTGCGAGGTGGCTTGAGCCCGCTGGCCCAAAAGTACGTCGAGGCTGCCCACAGGGGAGCACAAGATAAACAGAAGGGCGATATAGATTATGTGTACGGCGATTACCTACACAATGATGGATTGATGTTTGGCAATAAACGTTTCGACGTGGATGACGCGGACAATATAATTATCAATGACGTACGATACGCCCGGTCTTTACGAGTTGATTTTCAAGAGAATTCCCGACGATCTCCTCTACACGGAAGACAATATGAACAAGTACAAGAGCATGCTGCTGGCGACGAATGCGCACAAAACAAGCATCATTCGCAGGGCCGATTATTGAGCAACAGGGGATACAAGTACAAACACATAATCGCACCGCTGATGTTGATGAAAGCCAAGAAACCGAATAAGAAATCTGGAAAGAGATTACCTCACGCAATGACGCTAAGCGACAACGTGATCGATTACGTGCACTGGGACAATCTCAACGAGCTGATGGATCGTCTACGATTGCTCGACGCTTCCCACCGAGCGGGCAACAACGCTCACGACAACGAGATGCTGTCCATTATCGAGGAACTTCGCGAAGCTGGTCTTATTATAAATTAAATCGCGTATCGACGAAACGAGTCAGTTGAGTGGTGTCAGCGAGAAATGATACATTTTTTTTCTTGCGTATTACGCGTCGAATCATGAAAAAAAGAAAAGTTGGCGTCGAGAGACGTCGATTTGTCGAGGAATTGCACGCTCCGGCGAGAAGAAATTTTCCACGAAAACGTGTCATAGTCCAGGGATACGACGATCTGTGGCAGGCTGATATGTAGAAAGACACGACAGTGTAAAAGTGTTGTTATGTATGAACGTATACGTATGTATGAACGTATGTATGAACGTATGTATGAACGTATGTATAAACATATGTATGTATGTATGAGATGACACCATAATGTATGTAGACAGTGTATAAAGCTTCTTTGTTTTATTCAATCGTAAGCTTCAGTTAAGTGCGTTAAGAAATGGACCGAGTAAAAACAACTTTGCTTCCGCCGTTTTTTTTCCGAAATTCGAGGCTTTATTGTAAAAAACTGGTTATACATTTATGATTCAAAGTATTGTCCATCGCTGGCCACTACTTTCTCCCATCTTTCGGGCAGCGTACCAATGCCGCGTCGAAAAAACTGGTCATCTTTTGAGGCGATCCACAAATCGATCCAATTTTTTACTTCTTCATAAGACCGGAAGTGCTGGTCAGCCAGGCCGTGTGCCATTGATCGAAACATGTGATAGTCAGAGGGAACAACGTCTGGAGAATACGGCGGGTAGGGTAGGACTTCCCATTTCAACGTTTCCAAGTATGTCTTGACCACTTTCGCAACATGGGGTCGAGCATTGTCATGCTGCAAAATCACTTTATCGTGTCTCTCGTTGTATTGCGGCCATTTGTCTTTCAATGCTCTGCTCAAACGCATCAATTGCGTTCGATATCGACCGCCTGTGATTGTTTCAGTCGGTTTTAACAGCTCATAATACATTACGCCGAGCTGGTCCCATCAAATACAGAGCATGACCTTGGAGCCGTGAATATTCGGTTTGGCCGTCGACGTGGAAACATGACCGGGAACTCCTCATGATTTTTTGCGCTTGGGGTTATCGTAATGAACCCATTTTTCGTCTCCAGTCACAATCCGATGCAGAAATCCCTTCCGTCTTTGCCTTTCAAGCAGCTGTTCGCAAGCAAACAAACGCCGTTAAACATCTCTTGGCTTCAACTCGTACGGCACCCAATTTCCTTGCTTCTGAATCATTTCCATGACTTTGAGGCGTTTTGAAATGGCTTGTTGAGTCATTCCCAATGATCGTTCCAATTCTTCTTGATTTCGACACGAGTCTTGATCAAGTAATGCCTCCAATTCTGCATCTTCGAAAACCTTCTCTCTTCCACCGCTATGCCGGTCTTCGACATCAAAATCACCGTTCTTGAAGCGTTGAAACCACTCACGATACGTTCTTTCACTAATAGCGGCTTCACCATAAATATTTGAGAGCATTCGATGAGCCTCTGCCGCAGATTTCTACATATTGAAGCAAAAAATTAAAACCTCACGCAAATGACGAGAATTTGGCTCGTAAATTGACATTTTCAATCGAAAATAACTTTATGATGCAAATACTAATCGACTAATGTTTCTATGGGGTTATGTTGACAGATGCCCAAGTTTATTGTATGACGTCTATTTATTTCGATCACCACTTACCGCTAAAGCTATCTATAGGAAAATGGCGGAAGCAAAGTTGCACACCGAATAACTGACGAGCAATGAGTGGTAATCTTAAACACGAATAAATTTTTGACACGAAAATATTTATTTTAAAGTAGAAGGAATGTATTGAAACATTCATCACAGTAACAGATAAAGAAATATTTTCTACGATCTCATTTGAGTGCATTTGTAACGATAACAAAAGGTGATCGCGTTCAGAATGATTAGTGATCGTAGTGTTAAATATGACAATTCGCACTTTGATGATCTTACAGATTTATTTATTAAGACATTTATCGCCGACTTCCCTATTAACATCAATCGGGTTTAGACGCCTACGCGACTCTAGATTCTTCGTTCTACTATAGTGCGCCGGCGCTCGTTCTATGGACGCTTTATTTATATGACTGCGTTTTAATTCCGAATACAAGTAATTCGTTTGCGCGCTTTTACAAAGATAATTATCCGCGTGTGTCGATTAGCTATAAACTGAGTATTGTTTCTCGAAATACGCTACTCAGTGTTGAAAGCTGATAATACATATCTTAGAGTAGAGTTGAACAGGTGAGGAAGTCCTGCCAGCCACGTCAGCACAGCGATTCTCCAATCTTCGAGGCTCCTCAATACCTTAGACAGCATTCAACGCTATTGGCCTATTCTTGTGGGCTTCTTTCTTGTTTGGATGATTCCGGATTCTCCGTCGAAACCTTTCCAGTCCTCCGGGTTTGCTCTACCATTCGAGACCTCCTCTTATCCTCCTGCGTGTGCCCTGGCGTGCGCTACTTCGGCTCTGTATTCTCCCTGGAGCGTATTTTAATCGTTTTCTCACAGGTTGACCGAATCTTTCTGTGTCCGCAGCCTCTCTCTATTTTCGGAGAGCCTCCCCTCTCTCACTGCTCAGATTTCCCCCCCACTCATCCAGTCAGCGCTCCTCACTGTATGCTCCTAAATTTACTTCGCAATCCCCTATATCCTACTTATCGACTACACATTATCTTATCACGCTACACATTCTAGCGTATATAATAAGGATTAAAATTTTTCTCAAATTCCTTCGAACCTCTTTCCTATCTCCCTCTTTGGGAAAGACAGAAATTTTAGAAAATATGTATTTAAAAGAAAGGAATGTATTGAAACATTCGTCACAGTAACAGATGAAGAAATATTTTTACGGTCTTATTTGAGTGTATTCTAACGTATATAATAAGGATTAAATTTTTCTCTAATTTTCTCGAAACTTTTCCTATCCCACTTTTAGGGAAGGACAGAATTTTTTACGTATAAATAAGGAGTTTCGTATTAGAGAAAAATTATTTCTGAGCTTCACTCCGTGAAAGCTTCTCTCGCATGAGTTTTTTGCTGTGCAAAAGTTGTGTAAAGTTGTGTACCAAGTTCTGTAAAATGGACTTTGAGAAGGAAGTTATTCGCAAAATCATCAAGCTTGCTTCGACGCTTGATCAGCGAATAATCGCGAAGAAATTTTAGACGTTTGAACGATGATTCGGAGTGCAATCACTTGCTTTTCACCGGCTTCACGTGCGAATGTTCGGACGCTATATTGAGAGTATTCTACGAGTTAAAGTATTACGTTAAGGACGTTCGTATTCTCCAAATAACCCGAGAAATAATAGAAATGTGACGATACGTTGGGCACGATGAAGAAGATGTGGGAGGACATATTGCGAATCTTCTCACGCATCTGACCGAAGGTAAATATTTCACTTTTATTTCCTCGATATTCCAATATTTCGACGTTATCGTGTACGAATAATTTGATTATATTCAGTTTAAAATAATTAATAATTTCTAAAAAAAATTGTCGTAGAAAATATTCGGGGGAGAAATACAGGTGGTAAAACCACTTTCACAATCGCGGAAACAATCGCACGGAGGAGGAAGAGCCAGTGGCAGGACTGTCGCATAAGCATAACGAAATTAGAAAATTGTAATCTTTTAAAAACGAATTTTCATAATTTCCTTACATTTTAATATTATATTTTATATTTAGGAAGGGCGCGAATTGTCTTAACGCAGGAGTTGGAAGAAAGGATGAGGTCGGATATTTCGACCATTGAGCTTCCATTGGGTGAGTTGATACCTAAAAGATAAATAATTTCTAAAAAACAAATACTTTCGAATGGTGAAAAATATTAATACATTAGGTGCTAAACTTAATTCCTATCGCTCGCTACTAGAGGGTGCTGGCTCCAACGCTGGCCAGTTTCGACGATGAAGTCATATGTCTTTTGTAGTTTAGACATCGCTGAATGTGATTCAATCCTCACAGGTTAGATTTCTCGACGCCAAAGAGATTTTCCAATCGACTGAAAATGAATCGCGATAAACTGTTTTTCCGACGTGTGCTTCTTCACTACTTCGACCTCAAGAAAACCGCAACTGAAGCGCATTGCTTATTATCCGAAGTGTATGGTGATGAGACTCCATCGGAAAGAACATGTAGAGTTTGGTTTGAACGCTTCCAAAACGGTGACTTTGATGTGAGAGACAAAGAACGTCCAGGACAGCCAAAAAAATTTGAAGATGTCGAGCTGCAAGAATTGCTTGATGAGAATCCAGTTCAAACGCTTTTAGAGTTGTCGAAACAGTTAAATGTTACTCTAATGGCCGTCTCAAAACGCTTGCATGCCATGAGAAAGATCCATAAGGAAGGGAGATGGCTACCACATGAGTTGTCAGAAAGTGCCATTTCAAATCGTTTGACTATTGCGATTTCTTTGCTTGCCAGGCAACGAAAAAAGAGTTTCTTGTGGCGCATCGTGACTGGCGATGAAAAATGGATTTATTTTGATAATCCCAAGCGGAAAAAATCATGGGTGGATCCCGGCCAACCATCCGCTTCAACGCCAAAGAGGAATATTCACGGGCATAAGACCTTGCTGTGCGTTTGGTGGGACCAGGAAGGTGTGCTGTATCATGAACTCTTGGGTTCAAATGAAACCGTTACAGCTGATCGCTACAAACAGCAATTATACCGATTGAGTGACGAATTGATGCAAAAAAAATCATCCGTAGCCAACAATTGACGCAGTCATTTTGTTGCATGATGACGCTCGACCGCATGTCACGAAAAACGTGAAGCAGACACTTCGAGAGTTTGAATTGGAAGTTCTGCCGCACCCAGAGTACTTTCCAGACTTGGCACCGTCGGATTACCATCTCTTCCGATCGATACAACACGCACTTACGGACACACACTTCTCCAGTTACAACAAAGTCCAAAAATGGGTGAATGAATGGATCGCCTCGAAAGACACCGCGTTCTACAGTCGTGGTTGGGATTGCCCTGTTGCCAGAGAGATGGGAAAAAGTAGTAGAAAATGGAGGAAATTACTTTGATTAAGGTATTCATTCATCTTCCCTTCGAAACAAATCCATTTTCGAGACGAAAAAACGATAGGAGAATTAAGTTTAACACCTAATAATAATAATTTCAGATACGGAAGAAAATAAAGTTTCTCCAGATTTCGAAAATAGTGCGTTTTCACCTAGTAAAATCATGAAAGACAAAAAATATATTTTAATTGAAGGGAATAATTTAAGATAAAAACTATGATATTATATATATATATATATATTTTTTTTTTCTAGAATATGATAATATGTATTCTTCCACTCTTCCGGGAGAAGAACGGGTGGAGGAGGGGGAGGAGGGGGAGGAAACCCAAGAGGAAGAAGAAGATGTAGAAGAACAGGAAGATGAGAAGGAAGAAGAGATCCAAAATCGAGAGGAGGAGATTCAAAGGGAAACTACTCCTACATGTATATAATCCTTATTTCTTTTATTTATGAAATAAAAATTTTTCGATCGTTTTTTTTGTGTCTTTTGTATAGAAGTGCACATTGTCGAGGAGTCGCAACGTGGAGGTGGACGAGTCTCCCTGTCTCAAGAGGAAGCGTTAGCAGAGAGATAGATAGATAGATAGATAAAGCGTTTATTGCTGTCCTAGGGCGAACCCTCTAAGTACATGCGTGAAAAGTATAATAGGGTAGGTACAATAGTAGATACATTTAAAAAATAGCGTTGCAAGAATTGACAAAAATACAATAGCGAAGAGAGAAAAGTATAATAGAGTAGATACAATATCAAATACACCTATGAAATATCGTTACAAGAATTGACAATGATACAATGGCGTTACAAGAGTTGACAATGATACAATGGCGAAGAGAGATAGAGTATAACTTTAGCAAAAAAAAAAAAAAAA
>NW_017300174.1:17413-17636 GCF_001594075.2 Trachymyrmex cornetzi | reverse complement strand
CAGCCAATGACAGGGTTGGAGATGCGCAAATTAGACAGCTTTGATAGGAGCAGGTCGTGATCCATTGAATCGAAGACCTTGGAAAAGTCAAAGAGGACAAGCAATGTGACATTCTATCATCTATGGCCCTCCTAACATCGTCAGTCAGTCTAACCAAGGCCGTCTGCGTGCTATGGCCACTCCTGAAACCCGCCTGAAAGGGATCCAGGAGATTGAGACGCTG
>NW_017300174.1:14720-15577 GCF_001594075.2 Trachymyrmex cornetzi | reverse complement strand
GGAGGGGGAGGAGGAGAAGGAGGAAGGTGCCCCTGTGGAAGAGGAAGAGGAGGAAGGCATTCTGCAGGAAATGAGGTCGGGAATTTTAATTATTTACTTTTAATTGGGCAAAATTCGCGTTGGTTTCGAAATTTTGCACTGTTAGGGAAAGAGGCGATGTTCCGCATACTTCCGTTACCACAGGGTATCAATATTCACGACTGGCTTGAAAACGCGTTTCGCGAAATTCATGCTTACGCGTTACATACCTCTGGACCAGGCGATTACGTAGGATTTTTGCTTGATTAGGCGGATTTAACGCATGGTCCGGCGGGATTATCGTTTCATCCGTCACGCGAATTAACTCACAAAGACATTTGCCGTCTTGTAAGTTCGGTAGCACAAAGTGCCGGTGGTCTCAATGTCGCGTAAAATTTCAACGTACGTGTTTTCAATGTCTCGGCTCCGAGAGGTCGTGGACGTGCTGCGAATAAACTTATGCGGGAAGACGTTAGGAAACGTTCGATTTTAACGATCACCAATTCTGATAATTTATGCTTTCCCCGGTCAATTGTATGCGCTCAAATTTACCATGAACGCGGAACTTTATGCGTGGGGATCTTCATCGTCAGTGAGAAGCGGTAAGACGCAAAAATTCGGTCTTGCAACGTAATTTTGCGCAAGATTTGACTCACAGAGTTGATATCACCATACCACCTGAGGGTTGTGGGATTCGGGAAATCGAATATTTCCAACGTTTTCTCGCCACATCTAACGTCGCAATTATAGTTTACAATTTTAATAATTTCGCACGTGGTAAAGAATATAGGCCTTTATTCGACGGGTCTGATGTACTTACCGCGCTAGGATGTGATAGG
>NW_017300174.1:6736-14092 GCF_001594075.2 Trachymyrmex cornetzi | reverse complement strand
TTTTTTTTGGTCCCGCACGAAAAATTACTATGGGACAGCAACAATATTATATTTTCCGTGCGGGGTTTTTTATTTATTTTTTACTATAAAACACATTTATTGAAATTTGTCTTTGTCGTTTTGACAATTTTCGGCACACATACAGACATCGCAACAGTTGATATTTAGTTGTTTGCAAGAACAACTGTTGCGAGTACACGGCGTTTTCCCGCCGCAATTGCAAAAGAATTTTTCCAGATACTCAATCGCGGTGTCTCCTTCAAAATAATTTGGACAAAGCGTACCATTTATTTCTAACCACCCATAATTTGTAGGATTTAAAGATTGAATCTTGGCAGAAGTGGCTTGACTCCATTCATTCAATTGCCAGGAACTTCGAAGTATATGTTGCACCAGTGAAGCTTGTGATGGTGGTAATTTATTAATTGGAGCATTTTTTTCTTTGGCTATGCTGTACCGCAATGAATTTACACAATTTCGAGCTGCTTTTGATTTTATTTTGGGATCATACATGGCTGCTAGATAAGTACTTACAATCTCTACAGTTTGTTTAATTGGTAGTAAGTGCAAATTCGAAAGTTTTTGAAGAGTTTCTTTATCCATTGTTTTCAGAGCTAAAAATGCTGTTCTTTTCCCAATTCCAAAAAATGAAGAAGTGGTATCACAACCAGTAAGCGCATGCATTGCCAAAAGAGCACGCAATAAGTTATGATCCAGTTTACTTGTTAATGTATGAATTGGAATATGACGACGCTGATCTACAAGAGAGGATATTTTCCCTGTATAAAACCATAACTGTGGGTTATTTTCAAAATTTGCGTAATGCGATAAAAGTAAAATAAGTACATCAGTGTCGGGGGACTCCACAATAATTTGACGGTTGAATGACTCTGATGCTTGAATCTGCTTAACGTGAAAAACAAGACGCGTATCTGCTTCTACATGGTTGGATTCGAAGTGATTATCAATAGAATGTGTCGCGGATGTAATGACATGAACACTTTCTCGAGGTTCAAAACCACCAGCAAGGTATACTTTTTTATGAGATTGTTCTATCATTATAGAACATTTTGGTAGATTATTTCCAATATAATTACATAGAAATTTAGTCAACTCAGATTTATTCTCGTCATTTCCAAGTACTTTTTTAAAATCAGGGAGAGGTCTTCCTCCATTAATATCGAATTTATTTGTAACGTTTCCGTATCGATGTGTCCGTTCTTCTTGTTTCGGATCTGGTGACGTGTCATCATACCGATCAAATATCATGTGAATTTCATCAGCGTATGACAAACGTCTAATAAGTCCTTCCATTATTCGATGACCTACATCATTAAATGTCCGTAAGGATTTAGTATTTAATGCTTGCAATTCAGCCATTCCATCAATCAGAATAACGATCGAACCATCACAAACAGGAATTTTAGAAGTATTTAGAATACTTTCTTCTATTTCTTTCTCAAGAATATGCATCAAATCTGATTTTACTGCAGTTCGTCTAGTGCCATCTGATTTAAATAATGCACTCGGTATTGCAGTAAGTGGATAACTCAGTATAGTATTCATGTTAACATCGGTACGTTTCTGGGATACAGCAAGTCCTCTTTGATAAACCGTTTCTAGTGAAATTAATTTTTTTCGAGTTTGTCCATTTATCTTAACCACTGATTGTTTGTTGAGGTCACTGAATATTTTTAACTGCGTTTTAGGTATTGGATCATGAAATTCCTTACGAGATGAAGAACTTTCCTGCAATCGATCTGAAATAAATTTCATTAATTGTTTCTTTCCAATAGTCAGTGCGTTTAGTAAGCTACTTGCAATTTCCGACGATGCTACAAGTCCACTGCTAATATTGATTAAAACATCAGACCGTGTTTCGTCTGAGAAGGGATCTGACATGTGAGATTTCACATAATTATAAATAATTGAAATATCATCCTCATCTCTTTTTAATGCAGTTTTTCCTTCGCCTTCGTGTTCAAATATTTCGTACATCTCATTTGCATTTTTATAACCACTTCGGAGCTGCATCATTGATGAATATGTAGCAAGAATATTTTGGGTTACTGTCCACCTCAGAACGGTTAAATCTTTTCGAGTAAATCCAATAATTCCAGTGTGACTTTTAGAATCTTTTATAACGGTTCTTTCTACGCTCATATCGGTCCACAATGCTCTAAATGGACCTGGAGAAAATTTTATAGAGAAATTTCCCGACAGAAATTCATTCCGAACTTCATCTGGAAGGTTACATGTCATATCCAATACGTACAAAGTACTCCAGCGAGAATAATTTTGTTTGTTGCATGCAAAAAAATACGGAAGCATAGAAGCTTGAGAAACAATATGTGATTCCCAGTCTGATTCACGTTCAGCTCGAATATATTGCAGTACTAATTGAAGAGACTGTAGACAATCGTCCCAGAATTGAAATGTTGGTAAACTATGTCGCTTTTCATTCCTAAATTCATTTATTAGTGGAATAAGAAATTCTTGAGTTTGTTTTGAGAGGCGTAGATAGTCATCTCTGGTACAAGCGTCATTCAAGTAGTTTCTGTGAAAAGACTTACAATCTTCAAAGTATAAATCTATTAAATGGAGACGATTATTTACAGCTAGCCAGTTCATAAAGCTTTCAAACAGTAGTTGGGAAAGAACTTCATAACACAAAGTTAATCCTCTTATTGCCCTGTGAAATTGTTTACCTTGAAGCATTTGCTCAACGGTATTACACGCGTAAACGCCTGATTCAGCAAGCATATCTGCAAGGCCACAATCCCCCCATAATTTTCCAATACATGAAATCATAACATTTAAGCTATGAAATCCTCCAAGACGAAGAACTGTCGATGAAAATTCTTGGGGATTAGCCAACTTAATTTGCTGAGCGATAGCATATAATTGTTGATCAAAAGTATGCACGGAATGACTTTGACCACAAGCTTTTACACGATCTTGACCTTCTTTTAGAGTTGTGTATATTGTCGCCATGTCACTTGGTTTTGCATTGATTGCTGGAATATACAAAGGAACTGTTATAATGTCACCACCATCAGCAAGGTGAGTATTGAAAGCTACCCAAGAAGGTATCTCTTGACTGGCTATTTCAGAATTACGGATTCCACGAGAAATTGTCCTCAGCAATGACCACGTTATATCTTGAGCTGAAAGTATATCACGATTTACTATTTTAGATTGTATGACTTCAACTGAATTCATGTGCCTTGCTGGCATCGCTTTGCTCGTTGGTTTTTGATAAGGCATTAGTTGAGCAATTGTATGATTCTCAATTTGTAAAGATCTTTCATTCTTTTTTTTAATCTGAGCTGCTTTAAATTCAGTTCCGAGGACTTGATTTTGGAATATCACTCGTGCCATGGCGTGATAAGTGTCTTTACCATTAATGGTTTCAGTATTTATATCGACATTATCATCACCTTCTTGAATAAAATGTCCACCTGCTTCTTTGTGCACAACTCCTGTCGGTACATAAACGGAATCTTTTTTTCCCAGTTCATGTTCTGCAGCAGTTGTAAGAAAAGATCTTAAATCATCATAAGATGAGCTAAACCCGTAACTATGCAATAGTTCAACTAACATTTTACTACCGAATTTATGGTGTGTTAACAACATTAGTCCGTGATGAAATGGTGGGACTACTGGATTTTTTGTTCTCCTGGAAGTGTATATTATGCACTCACATAAAGTTAAAACACGTCGATATAGTGTTTCGAAGTGTTTATTATTTGGAACAGGTGTTGCATTTTGAAAACAATCATCATTCACTATCCATGACATAAATTTCAAAAGAATGTCAGGTACAAAATTCTTAGATGCGTCAAGCGAAACGTCATTTGGATAATCTGAACTTTTTGGAATCTCGTTAATGTGTTTCTTAATTATTTGCGCAGCTCTATGAAGAATTTGTTCGTCTCCAAATTCAATTACCGGTGTTTCTGCTTCAATAATTTCAATAGAATCATTCAGTTCTAGTAATTTGTGTGCGAAATTTCCTATTGATAATTTGCTCGAACACAGAATATCAGCTTTACCAGGATTAGAATAAAAAATGAAATCTGGACCTGCTACTTTTTGTACTTTTTTTTTAATATAATAAGACCGGATTTTTACAGTCTCTTTGGTACTCCTTCCACTTTCGATATTATTTCCTTGTACGTTTCACAGAGATCAGGAAGTAAAATTAAATTCCCAGCTTCCAACCTTTCTAGGAATACGTTAAATGTTTTTAAAGCAACTGTGTCATGTAATGGAACATTACTACCTTTTGAGTTCAATAAAGCATCAAGTGCTTTTTGAGAAGTGTAATTTTGGTAGCACGGATACAGATGGTAACGGGCATGAACTTCGAATAAGTTTGGCACAGATTCGATTCTTTGTTTTACATCTGTATCATTTCTTACTTCAGCAGCGTTAAGCACTTTAGTTTTTACATTCTCGTAATTCTGTGAAACGAGTGAGAATTTAAATTTTTTGCTTTTTTTGTTATCTTCTGTCTTTCCACATATAAAGCATAATTTTAACCAATCAAATGATGTAGAACGGGTTATACGTTTACTTGACACAGTCGGAACATCATCAATGGAACGCTTTTTTAAATTTACGTCGCCTTCCTCCATAATTTAGTATAAATACAAATTGCGTACAAATAATTCAATATTAAACCGAAGAGCAAATTAAATGAAGTAGTTTAGGATTATAAAAGCGGCGAGTAATCAGTGACGCTTCAATTGCATTCTTAAATAACCCGATAAAAATGGCTCGCATATAATCGTATCTGATTCGGTGGATTTTGACCGGATATAAGCATATATATTCATATCTGCAGAAATGATCGTAAAATAAAAAAAATCGGGCGCATGGTGGATTCGAACCTGCGGCGCTCGGATTACAAAGCAAGCGCTTTACCCGTTAAGCTACAGTAGAACATAACGAACACTTGAAAATTAAGTTACTCGCCGCTCAGAGTGGGACATTTTTTCTAAGTAGATAAATACTACTCAGGTGAAACCGCAAAGAAGAAAAACAAAGAGCCAAGACAATCGTTCTAAATAATTCCTTTATAAATAAATAGTATAAATTATTTTCGTGACTATCCAACTATGATAATACATTATATCGTACATTTATAATATAATGTAATAATGAAAATAAACATGAAGATTTCTCTACTCCCCCGCACAAGATATAAAAATAAAAAAACATTTGTATTTATTTCAATCACATACGTATGTACATATACCTACACATATATAAATGTATACATTGTTGAAATAACATATATCTACTTTCAAGTATATATGCAATTGGTAAAAATTAGACTTAAATGCAATTGTTATGTTGTAGACAGAGCGACTACAACCGGTCGAATTCCATTCAGATGATTTTTCGTAAAAGAAAACTCATACTTTGATTTGTGCCTACACGATCTAATTTTCATCAAAAGACGTTCAATTACGGTTTATTTTCTTCAGAAAAGCATTCTCTACAATTTTTATTTGAAACATTTTTTCATAAAATGTGCAGTTTTCGAGTAATAAGCTTAAACGTGCGAAATAATGAGTAATTTTAATTTAAAAAATTAAATTAAAAATGCAATTATTTTTTTATTTAACTCGATTTCTGGCTTCATTTAAACAAATTAAGTATACTTCGATGTTTTTAATATATTTTTATAATAATTTTTTATTTTGTTTGACTTTAAAATAATTTAAACGTATTTTATTACTGTTAAAACACGACTTCGTAATCGCCATGTTTATCGCCATTTTGTATTAACTTCCGCAACAGCAAATCAACTTATTCATGTAAATTCCATCTCAGGACATCAAAAACTATCGATTAAGCCCAAAAACAGCGACTAGAACGTCAGTGGTCACGTTTTCGATTTTTAAGCGTTTTTTCGGAGGCGATCCGTTCGCCTATTGGGACCCTTTTTATACCGCCGAAAATTTGCCCAGGGTTGACGGTCTTTAATAATATCTCGTCGGTGTTTATACTAAATTAATAAAAATATAAAATTTTTTTCAATAATAACAATGCATATTATTTATAATAGTTTAGAAATATAAAAATAACGACAATATATAATAGTAAAATATTTCGTTAGAGTAAATATAGCAAAATTTACATCACGCAGTGATACATTTTTAATTGGAAATGGAATATTTCTTTCAGAATATACATCTTTCCGAAATGTACATGCTTTCTCTCAGCGTATTGACTTATTGACTTTAAATAAATCAGGTCGATAAGTTAGGCAGCGATCATCTGCTGAATTACATGCAGACGCGGCGCCCGCGGCAGTTATTCTATAGTCATTTGTTTTATATCCATCAGTCTTTCGCGTCTGGATTCTTCTTCGAAAATAGATAGACGAAGTTACGAAGCATCTTCGCAACAGTATAATCTCCGTAATCTCCATATCATTTCTGAAAGTATTAAATTTTAAACAATGTGTAGTAGTTTCAGTGATTCTAGTTCAGAAGAGTATTCAGAGAGTACAGAACAATCTGTGTCTAGTTCGTCGACGTCGAGTCAGTCCGGTCAGTCGAGTGTATTGAAAAACTATTTCTCCTATTCAAGAGACAAAGACAATGTGAAATTAGGAGAATGCTTAATATACAAAAGAAAAAAGAAAGTACAAAAATTAATAAAAATGAAAGACAGTAATACAAGTGGCTTAAGAAAGCATTTGTTATTATGTCATCCAAAAATTTATAATGATGCTTTCAAAATGAAAATTACATCGCAGTCGTCCCAGCAACTGTCAAATAAACAACTGACTATTAACCAAGCATTTAATCAGTGTAAAAATAATGTAGGTATATTTTTACATGTATCTTTATTAAAAGAAAATATTTCAGAAAATTCGAAACATGTCTAATTTTAGTATTTTTTATTTCTACCTCACTGTTTATTTTATTTCGTATATTTTTCTTATTAAAAACACACACACACACAAATACATTTAAAATTCTTTAAAATGTAATTTAGAATAAGTTGGTTTGTAATTTTATCTCATCATTTTTCTGTTATATTATGAAATTATAGAACGAGTTTAAATAATTATCCTAAAAAATTAGGAAAGATTATTTTAGTTATGTGTATGCAATTCATATAATTTAAAATAATTTCTTATATTAATTATATAAAATGTATTTGCAATATCGTTTTCATTTATTTCTTCAATAAGTACAATGAGAATAAAAAATATTTATATAGTCACTTATTTTAATAGAAAGTGTGTAAATACATAATTTAATTTGTAATAAGATTTGTACGTATTTTCAATATAATATAATAAAAAAAATAAAATAGATTTCATAAAAAGTA
>NW_017300174.1:6091-6447 GCF_001594075.2 Trachymyrmex cornetzi | reverse complement strand
AGAAATATATATATATATATATATATAGACACCCCATTTTTGTTCAAATCGGCCAAGCAAAAAAAATCATTTTAAACGTTCGAAATGTTTTTCACGTAAAATACGAGTATACAAAAATAAAGAAACATGTATTAATCCCCGCCACCTAAAATATTTTTTACAGAAGATATATAACTAATTTTCGGAAAAAGTGAAGTTATTAAACTAAATGTATAAACAACCATGGACATTTGGAGTCAACGCTAGATATTTGTTGGGTAAAATTATCTTATATTTATAACATATATTATTACACTAATTTGGACGTTTCGGCTAACAATTTTGAGCCATCCTCAGCAATAATAATTACCGCTAAT
>NW_017300174.1:4687-5998 GCF_001594075.2 Trachymyrmex cornetzi | reverse complement strand
TCAATGTTGTGCCATCCAGTTGCTTAGCTGAGTGGAATTGATAGTGGAACTCAAGCTAATAATTGCAACACAATATATTTATATTAAGAAATTTTTTAACTAAATATTAATTGATATAGGTTGATCAGTAACTCACCAGATCTCCAATCACAAATGAAAGTGAATCCAAGCATCGTCAACACACACCATTATCATGATATTCATGTTAAATAAATTACTTCAACAACATAATGGTACCGAATATATAGAGAGAAATTCTCTGCGTGTTATCACAAATTCTTTCCTTACACAAAGCGAGTCGCGCGAACGAAACATGTCGATCAATAATACAAATAATTAAAAGTATGACTAAATTAGGCTAATGAGAGTCAAGCAACGTTGAACGGCGCAAAGATAGGTGAAAACCATACTCAGATGTTAGCTTAAAGTCTTCTGTATTTGGACGTTTCGACTCTCTTTGGAGTCATCCTCAGCAATAAGATACAATATAATTGACTTACATGTCCTCGATGATTAAGTCACTCGCAAATTGGCAAGGATGCAGCGTTGTTAATCTAACAATTATACAAATTTCTCATTAGATAATGCCTGAGTTCACAACATTAATTGACTTACCACCATAGGACATGAAGCGTGTCGCGAAGCCATGTAAAAATCATAAGCACTCACAATTATATATAAATTTGAATAATATCGACATGTTCAACTGTCAGTATACATTGACATGTCGCTCGGAATTGAGTTGTTCTCGATACAAATAATACTGTAGCTTATTGAGAATTTCTATGTATCCATGATTCAAAGCCTCAGTGTCAGTTTTCATGTTCAGACCATTTGATTGACGATTTATATACAGCATCTCGGACATTAATCGCTTATTATAATTTCTCTCAGAATCCAGAACTCTCACATTATCCCAATCAAATTCGTGACCGAAATTAACTCTATGTTCATAATAAGTTTATTATGGTGCACAAAAAAAAGATCCACTACCTAAGCATTCCAAAAGAAAGATGTAGTGTATAAAATAAAATGTCGAGACTGTGATGCTACATACGTGGGACAAACGGGAAGAAAATTGAATACTAGATTGGCTGAACATCGCAGTCATATTCGTAGAGTCACATCCACTCGGTCGGTGATTACTGAACATAGAGTTAATTTCGGTCACGAATTTGATTGGGATAATGTGAAAGTTCTGGATTCTGAGAGAAATTATAATAAGCGATTAATGTCCGAGAGGCTGTATATAAATCGTCAATCAAATGGTCTGAACATGAAAACTGACACTGAGGCTTTGAATCATGGATA
>NW_017300174.1:0-4515 GCF_001594075.2 Trachymyrmex cornetzi | reverse complement strand
TCTGTTGACGATGCTTGGATTCACTTGCATTTGTGATTGGAGATCTGGTGAGTTACTGATCAACCTATATCAATTAATATTTAAAAAATTTCTTAATATAAATATATTGTGTTGCAATTATTAGCTTGAGTTTCACTATCAATTCCACTGAGCTAAGCAACTGGATGGCACAACATTGACTATGTTGAAGATGGTTGTCTCTCACCACATTTCCAATACAATTGTAGTATGGTCGGAGCTGCGATTGTGCGAGATGCAGCTGGACAATAGGGATGATTAGCGGTAATTATTATTGCTGAGGATGGCTCAAAATTGTTAGCCGAAACGTCCAAATTAGTGTAATAATATATGTTATAAATATAAGATAATTTTACGCAACAAATATCTAGCGTTGACTCCAAATGCCCATGGTTGTTTATACATTTAGTATGATTATTTGAGGAGTCCATTGATTGTAATTTTCTTCATGTATTGTAAAATTATTAAATTTTAAAATTAATATCTAATTTTTTAGATGTCATAAAGATATTTTTAAAAAGTCATTTTAAAGTATTATTCATTTCTTAAAATCAAATCTCAGCACATTCTTGATATATATTATATTAATATAAAATAACAAAAACCGATTTCCCACAAATCTATATCGAAAAGTGCCTTTATAATCTTTTTTTTTTACTATAGTAATGCAGTTCTGTTCTCCAATAAAAAAATAACGTATCTCCTTATTTTATGTATAGTTTATGTGAACAAAGTTGCGATAAATCAAAGGCTGTTAAAAAACATTATACTTTAATTTATATTTTCATTTATGAATATTTTATTATCAACAGAATATTATTCAATTTTTTACATTTTTCAGTCAAATCGTAACGCTAATTAATTGAATAGTAAGATTTTCTACGACTATTTTAAAAATAATTTTTTTTAAATGGTAATTTCGGAAACATTTAAATTTCATGTTTAACAGAGAAGAATTTTATATTCCATTTTAGTATAAAAATTGAATTTATATTTAAAAATACTTACTTTAAAAAAGAACAAAACGAAAAAGGGCTACGAGCCTAAAAATTTATTCGTTATAAAATTAAAATTATTAAGAAGTCACAGAATAAAAACATGTCATTTCGTTATAATATAAACTTTAATTTGTCGGCAATAAACAATAAAACATAAACAAAACAAAAACAGACGTTTCGATCCCTGTTGGATCATTATCAATGTCACAATACAAAAGTACAACGGTGAAGATATTAAAAAAAAAATATTAGAGTTTAAAAATTAAAATTCGCTCTCAATCGCAAAACTTATTATAATAAGGCTCACAATATCAATGTCATAAAAACACGCTCAGTATAATTTAAAACTTGTACAACGGTTGTAGTCAGTAAAAATGTGAATAAGTTCAACATAGCATCGCAAACTGCCGCTGAGCGTCGGATCGGAAAAACGATTCAACGGACAGTCGGCTCGTCATGGAGCGATACGAGGAAGAAGCCGAGGACAGCGACAACGAGACAGATCCTGAATAGCTTCTGAACGAGTGGCTAGGCGAGTTGGACAGCCTGACTGTGATACAATTTCGTTTTAATCCGCATACCATGTCCAGAAATTCACATTTTTACTGATTACAACCGTTGTACAAATTTTAAGTTATACTGAGCGTGTTTTTATGACATTGATACTGTGAGCCTTATTATAGTAAGTTTTGCGATTGAGAGCGAATTTTAATTTTTATACTCTAATATTTTAATATCTTCACCGTTGTACTTTTGTATTGTGGCATTGATAATGGGTGCTTTCCGATTCATGCATGATGTGCATGAAACGATAAAAAATCGTTTCGTTTAACGCTATTGCGCACATTAGTATACATTTGATGCATCGTTGCCATGGTGAAGTGGGAGAAATATGTATATTTCCCTATAATTTTCTAGATTTCTCTCACTTTTTACGTGCATTATCTGCTTCAAGTCTTTAGGTGAGGCAATTAATGTGACATCCCTAAAAGATCGGTTCTCATAAATATTTTCTCAATTTCATCGCCAGATAGTTGAAAAAATAATAATATTAATAACGAGTAAAAATGGCAACGCAAATAAGGTTACGAGAATTGCCAATTTTAATTGAAAATACTGGAGAGATTTTAACCTTATTACTAAATGAAAAAGATTTTGAAAGAGCAAACAAGGGTGAGGTTAATTATTATTAAAAAGTTATTATTATATTTAATATATATGATAATAGAGATCCTTCCTTTTCTTTTCTACAGATGAAAAATTTGTAATGTATCTAATAGAACAAATGCTTACTACATACAAAATAATTGTGATAAAAATACATTGCATTACATTAAAATGAATTAAACTAATAAATTTTAGATATAATCTTTACTTATCTTACCTAAAATGTTCCTTGAATTCATATTTTGTGTAACCGGGAACGATTGTTTCAACATAATTTTCAAGCTTTTTTCTTACTGTAACCTCATTACGTGTCTCATTAATCAGTTGCACTAAATACAGTGCTTGTAAACCTTCATCTTCGCTATCTGATGACGAAGATGATGATAAGGATGATGATGAAGATGAATCACATTCATTAATAACATTACTAATGAATAAAGGCAATAATTTTCTGGTCGCCATTTTGTACATAAAACGAAACGATGTTTAAGCATTAATGTGATTCATGCGCATCATGCATGAATCGGAAAGCACCCAATGATCCAACAGGGATCGAAACGTCTTCTTTTGTTTTTTTGTTTTGTTTATGTTTTATTGTTTATTGCCGGCAAATTAAAGTTTATATTATAACGAAATGACATGTTTTTATTCTGTGACTTCTTAATAATTTTAATTTTATAACGAATAAATTTTTAGGCTCGTAGCCCTTTTTCGTTTTGTTCTTTTTTAAATTTATTGCGACTTACTTTAAAGTTTTTTTTTATTTTCAGACAAAAAATATACAAACCCAGTTATCTCAAAGCGAGTTAGATTTGGTTGTTAACTGGATGTGCATCAAATATTTACCCTTTAACTTTTTCGAAGATGACGCTACACAGTATTTTTTTCAAAGACTTAACGATAAAATTACAATGCCAAAACGGGATTTAATAAGAACAAAGACAATGCACAAGTTCAAAAAACTACAAGAATGCTTGAAACACATTTTAATGGAAAATGAATCAAAAATTTCTTTTACTATTGACGGATGGACTTCTGTGGCAAATAAATCATTTTATGGAATTACAGCCCATTTCGTAGACAGTAATTGGGAACTACAGTCTGTAGTTTTAGATTTTATTCGTTCTAATGGAAAACACAGGAAAAGATATTGCTGGAATTTTTTATGAGTCATTAAAATTCTTTAACATTGAAAATAAGTGTGGAGGAATAACAGTAGACAATGCAGCTGCGAATACCACGTTTATGGAAGAACTGCAAATTCTTATGGAAAAAAATGATATTCGCTTTGATGCAAAACAACAACATTTTCGTTGTTTTACTCATATATTAAATTTAGGCGTTCAAGATACTTTGAAATTGATGAAGCTGCAAGACATGACACACAATAAAGAGGACGCCGAAGATGAAGAAATAGAAGACGACATAAATGACGAATCATGCTTAACGAAACTACGAGAAATCTTTAAAAGCATACGTTTATCGGAACAATGGAAAAATAAATTACGTAGTTGTTGCGAGACTACAAATATTACATATTTATCTTCCAATATTGATGTTTCGATACGTTGGAACAGTACGCATGACATGATAAAAACCGGATTGCATTTAAAAAATCCCCTAAATATACTTTGCAAGAATAATGTATTTTTTTTTCATTTAAAGCTTAATGAAAATGAATGGTTACTTCTTGAATGATTTTATAAATATTTTAAGGTATTTAAAACCGTATCGACTTTGCTAGAGGGTGATAAATATGTAACATTACCGATGGTAATTATAGGATTTAATATGCTTTTAGATTCTATCGAAAAGCAAATTTTTGAACTAGACAGAAAGATGGATAGAAATGAAATTGACGAGTGTTTACTAACTGCATTTCAAGCAGGACGTGACAAAATGCTCAAGTATTATTCAAAAACTAATTGGATTTATTGTGCTTCAATGATTTTAGATCCACGGCATAAAATCGAAACTTTTGATTTGACTTCGTGGGGCAAAGAAATGAAAGCAGAGTCTATAAAACAATTTTTAGAATACTACAAAAGTTATTATAATGAAAAACAAAATGATAGCAATGATTGTACAAAAACGATTGAAACAGACGATGATATACATATTGATTATCTGTACACGGAACAAATAATAAATACGCCAATTCGAGAATTTGAAATGTACACAAATACGCCAAGAGCTTCGAAGGAATGTTCAGTACTAAGCTGGTGGAAAAAAAATGAAACAACCTATCCTATCTTATCGAAAATGGCTCAGGATATTTTTGGTATTACCGCTACTTCTGTTCCAGCGGAAAGACTATTTTCTAAGGCATCCT
>NW_017300173.1:80202-80443 GCF_001594075.2 Trachymyrmex cornetzi | reverse complement strand
AAGAGAATTCCCGACGATGCTCTCTACACGGAAGACGATATGAACAAGTACAAGAGCATGCTGTTGGCGACGAACGCGCACAAACACAAGCATCATTCGCAGGACCGATTATTGAGCAACAGTGGATACAAGTACAAACATATAATCGCGCCGTTGATGTCAATGACACCCAAGAAACCGAATAAGAAATCTGGAAAGGGATTACCTCGCGCAATGACGCTAAACGACAACGCGATCGATT
>NW_017300173.1:79851-80087 GCF_001594075.2 Trachymyrmex cornetzi | reverse complement strand
GGTCTTATTATAAATTAAATCGTGTATCAATGAAACGAGGCAGTCGAGTGACAACAGCGAGAAAAAATACATTATTTTCTTGTGTATTACGCGTCGAATTATGAAAAAGAGATCCGATGAAAACAAAAAAGTTAGCTCTGAGAGACGTCGACTCGTTGAGGAATTGCACGCTTCTGCAAGAAGAAATTTTCCGCGAAGGCGGCTCATAGTCCGGGGATACGACGATCTGTGGCAGG
>NW_017300173.1:76936-77388 GCF_001594075.2 Trachymyrmex cornetzi | reverse complement strand
GTGGTTTATCACGCGTTGGACAGAATGGTAGGTCAACGTGCTCGTCGTGCAGACGCTCCGGATATTCTAAGTCAACCTCAAGAACATAACCTGTAAGCAAATCCTGAGCAATCGCGCTAACGTTAAAGTCCGAGACGTTTTCGACCCATTGAAATTTGGCGTATGGCAACGGCTGACATCGCCCATCCGTATAGATTATTAATATCGAAGTACATCAAGTACGTAGAAGGTTTCGATGGATCGTGCGACTGCATATATTTGTTATTGGCTCGCGCGTACCTGCTGGAAATTGACTAAGACCGCCGCGTATACCGCGCTCGATAAACATCACCATATTGATGTCGGTGAGCAGTTCGAAATTTACGCGTGTATGTTTCAACATAGCGTCCCACGTAAAACCTGGTAAAGTATAATAATATGCAGGGTCGAGGCCGTAACTTTCAATACATTTA
>NW_017300173.1:76399-76684 GCF_001594075.2 Trachymyrmex cornetzi | reverse complement strand
AAATCATCTTCGGACAAATTTTGAAATTCGCATTGTAAAATTCGAAGTTCATTTTTATTGAGAAAGGATGCTAATTTATCGAGACTGCTACTTAAAAATTTATAAGAATCTATGAACCGTAATTTTATGTTATTTCGCGAATCTGATCTTTCAGCGGTATCTTTAACATTTTTTGTAAATGATATATATTTTTCCTTTGTTATTGGTAGTAATTCTCTACTGCCTTCATATGCTGTAGCTATTTCTTTGATAATAAAATGTGAATCGTAGCCTGATAAATTGTGG
>NW_017300173.1:74941-76291 GCF_001594075.2 Trachymyrmex cornetzi | reverse complement strand
GCGCGAAAGGCTTTTCACACACGTGACAATGCGTCGCGCTGTGCAATGTCTCTCGCTGTTCGCTCGACAAAGTTTCCATGGGGACATTAGCTACTAAAATTTTTTTTACGAAATGTGCTAAACTTCTCAGTTCTTCAACGAACCATGAAACGCAATCCGGATCGCGACGAAATCGATATTTTGATAGCGAATTGTCGTATGAACAGCGCACGTAATATCCTATGCTAAATACTTGATGATGATGATGATACGTGAGCGTAGATGCTTCCTGATCGCCATCAGTTTTCTCGAGAATGCATTCTAGATCAGCGTAAACGACAAATGGAACTCGTTCCTTCCTATTATAGTTGTTAAAGCTCAGCCACTTGTCGTCGTTGCTCGGTAGTCGGATAGCGCATTCGTTTATCCGTTGGCAATCTACTA
The DNA here is from genome assembly GCF_001594075.2 of Trachymyrmex cornetzi. Lineage (NCBI taxonomy): Eukaryota > Metazoa > Arthropoda > Insecta > Hymenoptera > Formicidae > Trachymyrmex > Trachymyrmex cornetzi. The sequence goes on along the minus strand of NW_017300173.1, from coordinate 75,868 downwards.
TGTGTAACTGCAATCTCTCGTTGGAATGAAAATAATGTAAACAGCTGCAAATAAAAAATAAATGATTTTTTTAAATTTTATTTTTTGAAAAGAATTCGCTTTTATTAATCATATACTTACCGATCGTAAATGTACTTTTGGCCATTATGTTTGTTCAATTGCTTGCTCATGAGCCGAGACAGATTCTTGATCCATGCGAAATGGCCCACATTGTCGTCTCGCGGATCTCGCAAATATAGTAAATTGACATGTTTCTCCTTTTTGTCGTCGGTAAGTCGTATCGGGAGAACGTTTAGCGTATTTTGTCCCTCGATAACGTATACGTTAATAGACACGTCGTTGAGACGTTCGAATTTCGTTACGTCTTTTAACGTTATAGGAAATTCTATATTTTGGAAATTTAGCACTGTCGTATAGTGTGGGTAGGAAGATTCGCGATCCGCGTTTCTTTTGGCTGGGTACAGAGCGGCGACCACCGACCACGCGAAGCATGCATTGTCCATCGATTGCACGTTAATCACCGCTCTCTTTGTCATTATCTCTCGCGGCACTTCGAAGCGACATCCCGCGCACAATGGATTACACTTATTGATGTTTATTGTAAGATTCATGATTCGCGACAATGCCCACCCACTGTCACGTTCTTGAAACTCCTCCAAAGATGCCAACGTAGGTTCGATGACGTGCCGCTCGTACCACTCACGCAAGTTCGATGTTTGAAAGAGTTCGTAGTTTTTAGTATTAAAACTTTTATTGGCACGTTTATCGCCCGTCGCAAATTCGCCGTTAAATATGGTGTTCACTTTTATACAGTTGTGTCTTTCTATTGTATCTTGCACTCGCTCGAGCACTACACTGCTGATGTCTTCTAAAAATCGTCGCGGCTCGATATAGTTCGCGTTAATTACCGCATCGGTTAAAATTCGA
>NW_017300173.1:74119-74423 GCF_001594075.2 Trachymyrmex cornetzi | reverse complement strand
CAATTCTATCGAGTTTCACTTACCTACTAACCTTGAAACATATTACAAAAACATGTTCGAATGTCATGTCCCTTCCAAAAAAAAGAATAAAGGATTGAGGCTCTTTTATCAAGGAAGACATTGCGTTTTATATCATCGATTTCGATAGCAGCCAGGTGCTGGCGCTCAATCGATTAATTATGAAACTTGATCGTATTTAGGTATATAAAATAATTAATAAATGTTGTATCTAGAAAAATTACATTACGCTATATCTTGATCGAAAAACCGTTGGAGCATATACCGGTGAATACTCTTTGTAAAA
>NW_017300173.1:73656-73981 GCF_001594075.2 Trachymyrmex cornetzi | reverse complement strand
CCGCCACCGAAGAATCCCCCGCGCCCCGCATTCCCCTCGGAGTTCCTGAGTTAGAACTCTCATACTATTACTACTATAAATTCAACATCCATCCTCGAAGTGCTATGGTAGGGGAAACTTTATAAAGAATTTGAGGTGGACTGTATCAGTTGCTCTGAAGACATGGACTCATACGTTCGACCGTAAGTATTTCACTTATATCTGCGGAAAAATTTTTTTCTATATTGTTTATTCGTATGTTTCCTACAGTGCACGTACCATTTTGAGGAAGGTGTTCGCGCTGACACCGACAGTGTACAAATTTCTGGAGATTGGGATCGCCGCG
>NW_017300173.1:72965-73257 GCF_001594075.2 Trachymyrmex cornetzi | reverse complement strand
TATGATAAGCATTCTGGTATTGCATGCGAATTGATAGTTTACGCTGTAGATAATATTGTATATAATGCATTGCATGAAAAATAAATGTATACGTAAATTGTATATCCCAAAGTTTGCAATTAATTGTTCCTTCCATTCCATATCTCTGCAGTATCGCGTCGACATCATTGCGTGCGAGAGAATTAACAATACCACCGGCCTCTTATTAAGTAAAATAAGAAATTAGAATACTTCAAATTATTGCTATAAACCATACATAAATATATATAAATCTTTGCGTGCGAGAAGATGC
>NW_017300173.1:69418-72479 GCF_001594075.2 Trachymyrmex cornetzi | reverse complement strand
CGCCGCGGGTACTCCCCCGCCCCGCACCCCCCCTCGGAGCTCCCGGGTTAGAATCGGCCTAGCCTTCCTACTTACATAATTGGATTTTTATTTTGTGATGTTTGAACCGTGTCTAAGTATAATATAAAATTATTAAGGAAAAAAAATGTATTATAACTACTTTCTTCAATAACAGGCTCAATGGGGAGAGAATGTGTTAAAACGTAAAAAAAAGTTTTTAAACATATAAACGCCTTTAATTCTAAAGGGTTAAAAAAAACCTTTTTGTTTCGGTTAAACAATCCTTCCGCATGAGGGAGGGGGGCGCTTCAAGAGGTTATGCCCCCGGGCCCAAATTTTGAAGTTACGCCACTGGCAAAGATGGAAGGGGTTTCTGCATCGTATTGTGACTGGGGACGAAAAATGGATTCATTCCGATATCCCTAAGCGCAGAAAATCATGGGGAGTTCCCGGCCATGCTTCCACGTCGTCGGCCAAACCGAATATTCACGGCTCCAAGGTCATGCTCTGTATTTGGTGGGACCAACTCGGCGTAGTGTATTATGAGCTGTTAAAATCGACTGAAACAATCACAGGCGATCGGTATCGAATGCAATTGATGCGTTTGAGCCGAGCATTGAAAGACAAACGGCCGTAATACAACGAGAGACACGATAAAGTGATTTTGCAGCATGACAATGCTCGACCCCATGTTGCGAAAGTGGTCAAGACATACTTGAAATGGGAAGTCCTATCCCATCCGCCGTATTCTCCAGACGTTGCTCCCTCTGACTATCACTTGTTTCGATCAATGGCACACGGCCTAGCTGACCAGCACTTCCGGTCTTATGAAGATGTAAAAAATTGAATCGATTCGTGGATCGCCTCAAAAGATGACCAGTTTTTTCGATGCGGGACTCGTACGCTGCCCGAAAGATGGGAGAAAGTAGTGGCCAGCGATGGACAATACTTTGAATCGTAAATGTATTAGGTGTTAAACTTAATTCTTGCCGCTCGCTACTAAAGGGTGTTGGGTCCAACGCTGACGAGTTTCGACGATGAAGTCATATGTCTTTTGTAGTTTAGACATCGCTGAAAGTGATTCAATCACAGGTTAGATTTCTCATGTGAGAGGCAAGGGGACTCACAAAAATCAAGCACCTCGAAGGGAACAGAGAACTACCACGTCCACGTCGTTGTTCCTGGGTAGCGCTAAGAGTAGTTCATCAATGACTTTGATAACTCGGACCCCAGTGGGCGGATTGTGGACCACAACCAGTGTTTCGTAAAGGGCTTGAAACCAGCTTTCTCATCCCATGGTGAAAAACTAGGGGTTCCTAGTTTTTCACCATTTAAAAAAACCATCGTGACCCCTGAATGACCTTCAAAATGACCTTCCAAGGATTTTTCAAGGTCAGTACCATACTTCCCCCGTGTAACCCTAAACTTTTCATACGAAACATTTTTCTCTATCCCTACTAGTTTTCGAGATATTTGACTGGATCACTTCAGATGGTCCACCCTGTATATATATATATGCCTCGAACGGCACACATGAGTCTTTCGTGTCCATGTTATTTCTAATAGTTCTTATTTCTCTATACCTGTGCACATGACCCCAAGATTTGACATGTATTAAACATAACATCTCAGTATCCGAAAAGGGATTGAAATAAATTGAAAATTTTTAATCTATTTTAATTCATTTGAATCAAAATTCTTTATTCATGCATATGGATAGAAAGGATTTGAATGTGGTAAAATTGAATAATAATTTTCTATCCATATGGATAGAAAGGAATTAAATGATGTAATTCTTATTCTTTTAATCTAATACAGGTTTGAAAACTTTAAATCCATTTTTGCCCATAAGTCCGGATCTACAATAGGTGTTTTATGCCTTATGCCGTAAGAAACTGACCAATTATAGTCGAATCCGAGAAGAATAAGCGACTGTGATTCGCCCATTTCTTATGGCTTAAGGCTTAAAACCCTATTGTAGATCCGAGGTTAGCGCTCACGAACCAACAAGTTGCAGTAGTGATAATAAGAGATTAGATCATTTTCTATTCATGTGTAAGATCCTATTCGAATAGGTCGTGATTTTCATGGATTCAGATGAATTAAAATATCTTTGTGTCAATCCTTTTCTGTGATTATCTCAGTAAATTAAGATGGATTGAAAAGAATAAGACTCACTTTCTTCTAATCTCGTATTATGGACAAAAATGGATTTAAAGCTCTCAAACCTGTATTGGATTAAAAGAATAAGAATTACATCATTCAATCCTATGTCATGGATTAAAATAAATTGCATGGTTTATTTTTTCAGCAAAACTTTTTTTCGATTAAAAGGAATACAAATTCTGTAGATTCAATCCCACGTCATGGATTAAAACGAATTGCGTGGCTTATTTTTTCCGTAAAACTTTTTTTGATTGAAAGGAATAGGAATCCCGTAGTTTTCAATTCCAAGTGATGGATTAAAATAGATTCAAACATTGAATGGATTGAAATGAGGTAATCCCGATTGATCACGGCTCGATTGGACACCACCAATCACAGCGACCAGGTGCCTAGGAGCTTTGTAGTCTCAAGCGCTATCAGTGGTTCGTGTCTAATTGAGCCGTGTCCAACTGGGTGCCACCCGATTGAAATGGATTAAAAAAATCAAGAATTTGGAATCAGCAATGACCAAATGAATCTATTTCAATCTATTTCAATCTTTTTCCGGATACTGGGGTATTATACATGGTTTTTATACCGTATAATACCGTATGTTATACGTATTATACATACGTATTATACGTAAGAAACTATTCGCAGCTCTAAATTGTTAAACCCTGCATGGTCCTATGTCTCCCCCTCACGGGAAAAATCTTTGTGATGGAGGAAATATAGGGAAACAATGGCGACAGGGAATCTCTAAGGCCGGTATTCATAGTCGATTCTTATTTCAAGACCGTCTTAAGGAGGTTGTAACGGCACAAAACACATATATTAATATTTTCGCTTTAAACAAACTACATACATTTGAAAGTTGTGTTCATAACATTCTGGTTTTATTGAGCAACACATTTTT
>NW_017300173.1:68918-69120 GCF_001594075.2 Trachymyrmex cornetzi | reverse complement strand
TAAGACGCTAATGCAGCCCTCTGATTGGTTCGTGACTTCTTAAGACCATACTTAAGACGGTCTTGAATATAAGATCTGACTATGAATACCGGCCTAGGTCTGTTTTCTGTGGCTGAACAGCTGAATTAGGCCGGTATTCATAGTCAAAGCTCAAGGCAGCGCTTAAGGTCGTCTTGGTCAAGATTGTCTTATTCAATTAAGA
>NW_017300173.1:65743-67235 GCF_001594075.2 Trachymyrmex cornetzi | reverse complement strand
AATTCGTAACTAAGAAGATAGTCTTAAGTCTATGCTTATTTTAAACAAGATGTGTTTATGAATCATGTCAAGACCGTTCAAGACGTTTTGAAATAAGATAGTCTTCGATAAGCTTTAACTTGAGATTTTACTCAAGTACCGTCTTATTTTTCGACTATGAATCTAGAGGACATCTTAAGACCGTACTTAAGGCGGTCTTAAGAATAAGTTCTGACTATGAATACGGCCCTTAGTGTACACTTTTGGAACTTGAAGTGAGATAGGTATATGTTTGATATTTGTTGAAAGCGAGAAAGAGTGCTAGTGCAGTCTAGTGCAGAAACAGACCATCTGTGTGCCTTCCAAGCGACACAATGCGACACAGTGATCATGTCATCTTTGTTTAACATTGGCAAACAACAAGGATATAATGATCCATTGTGTCACATCGTGTCTATTAGCGCTATTTGTGTCATTCTATCTTCGGCTGCTTTCCTTTTAGGAGACACAAATCGACACATTATAACACACTCGAACGCAGTTTGCCACACTTAAGTGGAACGCGATATGTGCAGTGTGTGTATCGTGTGTACGAACTTTTAATACCTAACGTTAAAAGATTTGAATTTTGACCTTAACGGACACACACACGATCCTTGTAGAAAAGTACTACTGAGCACTAGGAGTATTTTGAGGCACTACTGTACTACAGCACTACTGTATTACTACACTACTGTAGTAGTGCAGAAGTGCTTAGTAATGCCACCGACGAGATATTATTAAAGACCGTCAACCCTGGGCAAATTTTCGGCTCTGATCTTGTTTCGTTTTTAAAAATTGACATAAGATTAGTTTGACTCATCATAACGTATTATTCTCTACGGACGTGGCTCGCAGAATAGAGTTTGACGGTCATTAGTTGTCTGATTCCCGTTGGGATAACATACGTCATAATTTTATATCGTATAATGTAAAACGAAGTATTATATTTCTTGTTATCGTTCTTTTGTGCAACTTGACTTCCTACATTTAGAATAACGAATTGTAATCTGTGGAGAATGAGGGGGAGTAATACAATACATTGAAAACGTAACAATATTAACTTTGCATAATCTGTTCTCTAGTTAGTCACTTGACTTTTTAACGAAGAGACTTATGGCTATTCCTAATCAGAAAGTGGGGAAATGCTCATCCTCAGTCTTACATAGATTTGAATTCCAACATTGTCACAAAATTATTATTGTCAAGACATCTACTAGTCCGGGAGATGATGACACTAAAATGGCCATGATTTGTTACCGCTTGAAATCGTCATAATTCGTCATTTATTAGGTAAACATGCAGGAAACGCAAGTATGGCAAACCTCCTGCGGTTTTAAAATTGATAGCGTGTGATTAAAGTTGTCAAAAATTTGTTGCTTTTTTCCTAATAAGTTACCGGATGGCATGTGTTTCTAGTGATAGTTTACGTCAAAAAAACCAATCGGAAGGTAAGTGCCATACCGTTTCTGTG
>NW_017300173.1:46416-64381 GCF_001594075.2 Trachymyrmex cornetzi | reverse complement strand
ATCATTTTGTTCTTGATTGTCAAATTGTACACATTATTTTTCCACTTCCTGTATTTGCTGAGCAACCTATTGTTAACACAGGTATTTTATTTTACACTTTATAATTTTAATTGTTTTTTTTTCGTCTTTAATTTTAACTTCTTATTTATACTTACAATAGAATCAGGAAATTCTGTGCGCAATAAATTTCATCGCGGATACGCTTTATGACTTACTGATGTACTTTTCACTTTTTTTACTACAATTATGACTTGCTGCGATTCTGCGCCTTTGAAATGATCGGAGATGCTTTTATAAAAATTCTCTCCATCAAGAACTTTTAATTTGCGTTGACTAATTTTTAATATATTTATTGACTTTTAATTCTTGCGGATTTTTGTAATTATCTAATTTCTTATTTGAGGTTATTTTTGTATTACTGAGGATGGTTTAATTGAGACCGAAACGTCTATATGTATTTTTAATCATTAAATATATATTTATTCGCGACTAATATCTTGCGTTCGTAATTGTATGCCTTTTATCCAATTCTATACGTGTTTTATTATACATTTAAACGAAAATACATTTATATGTATATTTAGCATATCCATCTATGAAAAACATCTTCAAATATTTTTATATTCAAAAAACGTTTCTAATAAACGGATATACTAATTATACGTGTAAACGTATTTTTGTTTAAACATATAATAGTGAGCCCTATTTATAATGTTCAAATTATAACCCGCGAGCACACTCAACAATATGGCGATCGGTTAGCATTCAGATCAAAGGTGCCGACACAGAGTGGACCTACTGTTCCTACCTATATTGTGGTGTTGTCGAACAGCACAGTCGCAAAGTTGCGTGAGGAACCGAGATATCCATATCTATAATCGGAAGGTGCCTTTTTCACAAGTAAAGCTGGAAATACAATAGACACAGGCAATAGGCACAGGCAACAGGGAATAACGAGCCGTCCAATCAGAGCTCTGGGATATAATATCGAACTTATACCCCAAAGCTCTGATTGGGCGGCTCGTTATTCCCTGTTGTCTGTGCCTATTGCCTGTGTCTATTGTGTCTCCAGCTTAAGTGAATTTAGTTATTTTGTTATTTTTGTATTGAGTAGGCTTATTTTATTGTGTTTATATTTTTTTGTTGTATTCACTGCGGGAAGCCGATATACAAAGTCCACAATCACCGATATGCAGCAAATGCATACTATAAAAAATTTAATATTCTATAATTACTTTTTTAATATTTTTATTTGCATTAAAAATAATTATTTTTGTACTTTAATAAAATCAAAAACTGTTTTTTCTTCAAAAATACTCTATTTGTCCACATTAAAAATATGACATGTTCAGATGTTCAAATAATTGCACTTTTTTTGCATTTGGCTCGTGTAATATTTTTTTTCGTAAATTATGATATCTGTACAAAAATATCCTACAATGATTTTTTTGCACATATATAGCAAAGTTACAATTTTTATATCAAAACTAAATTATTTTTTTTCTGGTGCAGAAAGTAATTTTCATAAGTTTTCTAAACATTTTTTCCAATGTTTGCATAGTAGAATAATTTAGTAGAGACCTTAAAGAATATGTGCGAATTTTTACAGAATTTTTTGAGCACTTTAAGAGCCTTAAAATCGAGTTATGAATGACCCATGTGTGTCGTTCCAAGGTACCGAAAATAAGTGTGTTGTTCCAGGGTTAAATGTGTACGATTTGCCGCAACTCGCAGGCTCGCGTAAAGTAGCCACGGTAGTGTTCGCTGCGCGTAGCTTAACGCTGAGATACTACCAGTGTCTCCAAATGTATATGTATGTATATAAAATAAATGAAATCGCTTTAGTCTCAACAGGAATATATTAAGTACTTTAAATTTAAATGTTAATTAAGTTAAATGTTGTCCCAGTAAACAATTTTTCATGCATGAATATGTATAAATATGTATAAACATACATAAATATTCATAAACATGTGTATAATTATACACCAAATATGTCCGCACATGTTCATACATCCCTCTTTCTTTTGTAAAATTACTTTTTAGTGTAATAGAAATAATAATAGTAATGTGAAAACATTACAAATAATTGAAATGATAATTTTCGTACTATTTGTTTTAGAAAAAAATCAAATTTTTGAAGAAATATAAAAAAATTGTTTATGTATAATTATATAAAATTATGCATAATTGTGTGTATGAGCAATTTTTTTTACATTTTTCCAAACTTGTTTTTTTCTAAAACGAACAATGCGAAAATTATCCCTTTAATTATTTTTAATGTTTTCACATTATTATTATTATTTCTATTATACTAAAAAGTAATTTTACAAAAGAAAAAGAGATGTATGAACATATTTTGTATATGATTATACATGTTTATATGAATATTTATGTATGTTTATACATATTTATACGTATTCATGCATGAAAAATTTTTTATTGGGGTAAAAGAAATATATCGAATGCATGGGCGTATCTGGGGGAGAGGGAGGGTTTGGGGGTTTAAACCCCCCTCTCTCCGAAATTTTTTATTAATTATTTCATTTTGAGAGGGTCCCGTTAGCGCACATCCTGATAGCACACATCCACTCACATCGGTTAGTGTCTAATAATTTTTCACTGCTTTACTAATGAGAATTGGTGATGTACATACTCTATCAAACTCCTCTTTTTTATTTTTAAATGTAAAAAAACATACAACTTTATTTTTGACTTTGTGTGAGTTTTTTGCTGTTATATAAAATATTTTTTTCTTCTCGTTAATAAGACCATATAAGTAATTTTAAATACTTGTTAGTTACGAGTTTTAATCGAAATATGCGACACAAAGGGAAATTTCCATAAGGTTTTTGTCCTACGAAAAACAGAATATAATTGATAACGCTATAATTGATATATTCTTGTACAGTAACTGTATTGTCCTTTTTTAAAAAAAGGTTTTAAAAAAATTAATAAAAATTGCATGATGTACAAAACGTAACATTTTTCCTCTTCAAAATGAGGTACGAGGAGACATTAAAAATTGTAAAAATATTCAAATGGAATTCATTAATGTTAAAAATTGTTGTAAATTACAACAAAATTGATACAGTGATGTTTATTTTTTAGTACAATAGCAAAATCTTTTTTTTTAATTGTCATTCCAATTGGTGCATGGTACATCTCTGGGTTGATTGAAATCCCTCCTTACCCCCGAAAAAAATTTCGCGATACGTCCATGATCGAATGCAGTATTGATATTAGAAAATAACAATTAAATGAATATGTAATCACAGTATGTATGACATAAGTATGTGATATTATATTAATTTATCCTCCAAAAAATTATTAAATCATTAATGAAAGCGACAATAATAATTAGAGAAATGTTTATATATATATATATTTGATCTATAGTAACCTGTCTAAGAAAAATCACAGATTATGTTACTTATGTTATATTTATTTAAAGCGATCACATACATCATAACAGACATAAATAGGATACTCTAGATGTGTCATTTATATCGATAAACTATACATTCTTTCCGAGTACTTGACACGAAGTCATGTAACGTGAACACATTATAATTATAATATGCTATTTGCTTAAAAGCACTCTTATATACCATTTAAAATAAATAAATGTCACTGTAGATATCCAACAGTGATAACATAAAAATCTTCGACATTGGTATAAATATCAACAGCATTACATTATGCAAAGTATAACTCTCTGTGAAGTTTAATTGATAACAACACGTTAAAATATTTCTGTGCTATATAAGATACTTTATGAATCAATAGTTGCCTTATAACTCGCTAACTTCATTATGCTCGTAATGCTCGAAATGATATTTTTATTAAACAGATTTTTTTTTAATGTATAAATCTTTTTTAGTTTCTCTCAAAATAATTCTAAATAGTTTCATAAAATTGTCACATTGGAATTTTACTAAGAAACAAAAAACTTTGCGTAAAAAGTATTTTGTGTCAATTGTACAACTTCTAAAGAAGTTGCATGAATATAACGTACTCGTTTCTGTTTCAAATAAACACATGTCACACATCTTGATTATTATTAATATAGTATAGAGATACCTAGAAATGTCTGCAGAATTTTGATAGAAAATCTATTAGAAAATTTTTGATTTCTAATGTTGCTTTGGTCTTTCATACTTTGACTTACATAAGCTCTAGTCGTAAAGACTAACAGTTCTTTTACACATGAATGATTACACATTTAACTTGTTATGCGATGATGACGATTATGTGATTACAATTGATTATTTTCGTCATTCCTTATTATTATTATTATTATATATATCAAAGAAAATTCAGTAGTACTATGATATTTTAAAATGCTTGAAGTGTCAACATGTGGATAAAGCAGTTAAATTGATAGAGAAAAATAATGTTCAATAATTTAGATATAAAAGCAGGTAAATTTGGCGACATATAAGTTCCTACAAATCGGAATGTTGGATAATTTGGATTACGTGAAATGATTAATAATGACATGTGTATAATGAAAACGTATGATTTTGTGAATGTGTCTCTTAAATTAAGAAAAGTTCTTACATTTAGCAGCGATGCACTTGTATAACATGATTTCCTATTTTGCTCTTATCGTAAAAATTTTAGTGATGATATGAACGAACAAAAATTTGTGCGTCTTTTTTCACATCGTGCGTTTGTGTGGACGCAGTGAAAGCGGAGAATCGGTATTAGCATTGTTGTAAACTTCTGCCGACAGGATTCACATAACCTACATGTTAAACACGGGAATTCTTAATTTATTGATAATTGCTATTTCATTATTTATCAAAGTATAAATCATTTATACGACCTAAAATTACTTTCCTTTGGTGTATTATCTCTAGAATCTTACAGCCAGTATAAATTGATCGAAAACATAATTGTAAAAAGGTGATTAATACGAATAACAAGATTCCTTCGGCTTACACGCTTATGTTGATAACTTATAACATTGTGTTGATTATAATGGATAACAAATGATGAATATTAACTGGTCGCAATCAATTTAGAACGCAACTTTGTTCACACAATCTTAACATTTTTAGTAAACCTCCGACAAAACATAAACTTCTATACAGTAGTTACATAACAGTGATTCTTTTTAAATTAATGTTAACTAAAATTGCATTTTCATATATACATTTATTGATCTAATTAAACGTTTTTACTGAAGTATTTTCTTATTTCGTAATGTAAAGTAATATTAATGTTTGTGCTTTGTTACGAAAATAAATGAGATAAGTAAAATGAATCGAAATAAATACATATATATATATATTTCTTAATTGCAATATGTAAAATATCTCACGTTCAACTTATATAGGTTCGAATGTGTTGATGGAAAGCCTTTAGTCTTGACTTAGCAACAGATATTAATTGTATATACGTAACAGATATTAATTGCCGTTAAAATTAAATTTCAAGTAGAATTTCATGGCTTTTTGATTAATACACAAACACACATACGGAAGTTAGTCCAAAAGTAAGTTTCCTTACTTTAGGAAAAATAGAAAAACAATTTAAAAATCTGAAAAATTTTTTTAACTTATTACGTATACAATTTTTCAAAAAAATTGACATTTTTTTTATGCATTTGTTGTATCATGAAAAAAGTTCTTTCACACCTTATACCACAGCGTGTTCACTTTTTGCGAGTCGTCTATGATCAATCCAAAAATGAGTTTCCCTATTTTTTTTTTTCGTAAGAAACGATCCTGGGATGCGTTTGGAAACGTTACCCGAGTGCCTCCATATATCCTTGTTCGTCCAATGTTAAATATATATAAGATGATATACAGGGACATTCGAGTAAAGTTTCCGAACACAGTCTTAAGTGGATTCTTAGAAACACCCTCCGTACTCTCTGGGAGGGATTTTGCTCTACAAGTGACTTCCATCTCTTCCCCAAATTGAAACTCTAGGTGGTCATCAACGATTCAATAATAACGAGGAAGTTAAGGCTGTTGATCAGTACAAACAAGGCGTGGAAAAATCTTTTTCATGATACAACAAATGTATAGAAAAAAAATAGTGAATTTATTGAAAAATAACCAAAGTGAAAGGAGTTAAAATAAATTTTTTTAGATTTTATAAATTTTGTCTTTCGGTTTTTCATAAAATAAAGAAACTTACTTTTGGACTAATCCTCGTATAATTATACCACAAGGTGCAACTAGTCCATATAAATATATTTGTGTAATACTTCACGTCAATTAAACAAAATTTTTTATTGATGACTCAATGTAAGTGTTATAATTTAAAATACTACGTCTTTCTATGTTTCTTAACGCAAATTCTCTTTATCATGGACAATAAACGAGCAACTGTCTTATTAATAATGTGATATTTGCAGCTTAATATCACACTTGATTCATAGGGTAAGAATCATCCTGACTATCATAATTTTTTCTTTGAAATTAAAAAAAATCGTAATATAATATAAGAAAAGAAACAAATTATTTTATCTTATACCAAAGTTAATAATAGATAACAAAGGGTTTTTTTTTAATTTGATCTTAGAATCTTCAGAGATTGTTCATTATGATTGCCATATGAAAATCGTATGGAAATAAATTTTACAAAATACGTTATAAGTGTACACACATATCCATAAAATAATTAATTTTTTTCTAAATTATCAAAGTCTTTGTTTTCAAAGACATTTCGTCCAATATATCTCATTGATCTATGATATAAATCATATGATATACGTATATTTTTACATATGTAACAATAAATAAATCTTGAAGTAAAAACAACGGAAGCGATATTAAAGAAAATCTATTAACATAATGTTGTCAAAAATTAAAGAAAATAATTTTTAAATGTAGAAATCGGAAAATGGACCATGAACAATGATTCAAGCAAGCCAATAATATAATGCAGCGATGAAGCGATAATGAAGCGAAAGTAGAACGATTAATATGAATATATGAACGTACAATCTATTGGCCAGTGGTTTCCGTATCCTCCTTCGATGGAACAGACCTTGATCGATAGGAATATAATGTAAAAATGATTTTGTGTGACATTAATGAGTAGCAAACCTAAGAGCGGATTGATACTTTGAAACGAAAATGTGTATGTTGGTATTATGACGGATAAAAGGAGTATGAGACAAAGGAAAGAATAGAAGTGAAATCCCATTCATGTTTTCGCATTAAGTGATCCTTATACGTAAAGCTTGATACTCTTTCTTTTTGTAAAAATTACCAAAAACCTCCCGCACTGCGCCCGCCCGGTGGATTATTTACGCGAATGCATGCCCTTCGTGCTTCTTCGACATCCTCTGTAAAAAAAACGCGCTTATATTCCTACAATATGAAGAATGAAACAAATGAAATAAAAAAATCCCACTTGATTTACGATAGTTCAAAGTCAGACAATTTAAGATTATTCTTTATTAGTATGATACCACCAGAAAATATATGTCATAAAGATTAAAAAAATAATTTATAACAAGACTCACCGCTGATAGAGAAAGTAGAATCTTGTAGGTTTCTTTGCCCTTCGAGTCTTGGACCCTTCGTGGATGGTGTCACCACGGCGGATTCCGGTAAAGTAGGTACACAAATGGCTGTTTGTAATTTTATCTTTGGACTGTCGTGAATTGAACCATTCTGATTGACTCGTGCCGCTGCCGCAGCTGCTGCTTTCGCTTGTTCCTTAGCCTTTGCAATCGCGGCGTCTTCTTCGGCATATCTCTTTGCCTCTGCTTCGGTTCGTGCGACTCCACGTGGTTTCTGTGCAGTTACAGTATAATTTCTAATTTCAGTAATAAAATTTTGATTAACATTTAATTTTATTCTAACTTGTTCTCGAGTTTTAAATTAATTAAAATTTAGTAAAAATATATATCTACTTTAACATTATATGCATTATTTAAAAATAACATATAAAGGTTGCGTTCCAGTATTCACTGCCAATACCGAAAATCTATGAGATACGTTATATGCTCTATACATATTTCAGCACTGGTAGTGAATATCGGAATGCAATCTAAGGTAAAAAGTAATAGTAGAAAGAGAAAAGAAAAAAAAAGAATCGATATGTTATACCTTTTCTTTGTCATTTATCATGTCGTACACATAGGTCCCGAATGGATCCGCGTTTATGTACTTTCCGAAACCATGAACAGCTTTGAGCTCACACTCGTCCACGCATACGCGTCCGTTGACAATCACGTATTCAGGTACTCCAGTTACTTCCATACCCTGTGTATTAATAATATTAATTAAATAATTAAATTACTATCACATGATACATTTTTTATTGTAATTAGCAATAATTCAATAATGTCTTTCTGAAAAAATTATTGAGAATATGATATATCGCAATCTTTCACATATTTTGCGATGAAAACAGTCTACATACAATGCATTCTTATTTTGGACAATATTATAACTATCGAAAGCGGATGATTCAATCAAACTTGCCTCGAAGATGTTGAAGTCAACAGCCTGGACGTGGGTCTGGGCGGAAATGGTACGTTTCCTGTTGGGATCCCAGACGACAATGTCGGCGTCTGAGCCGACGGCTATAACACCCTTTCGAGGATATAAATTGAAAATTTTGGCAGCATTTGTGCTGGTAACTGCAACGAATCGCATAGGGTCCATTATACCAGCGTGCACACCCTTCTCCCAGAGCACTGCCATCCTGTCCTCTACACCATTCACGCCATTGGGAATTTTTGTAAAATCGTCTTTGCCTAGAGCCTTTTGCTCGGTATTGAACGTGCAATTGTCGCTCCCGGTAACTTGAAGATTATCTCTGAAAAAATTGTATTAGTGCATGCGTCTAAAGATCGTACTCTCGGAAGGAAAATTAAACCATCAATTAAGTACCTTGACATCGAGTAAAGGCTAAAGTAATCCAAATTAATAATACGAAATTAAATAGTACTAAACGTCAAATGATTAAAAGTTGAGGGATGATACTCATTTAATAGTAACCGTTAAACTAGCAGTTTTTCCTCTATTCATTTAATCGACATTAATGCGCTTCACCATGCAGGCAACTTCCTACGTCGTAGCTATTAATATCCAGACCAAGAGTTACGCTTATGTCATTCTTGTAATTTTGTTATTATAATTTATTGTCACATGAACGTTTCAGCGGAATAATACGGAGTAATAATTCAACACAATTCTTAAATCGGAAAGAAAGAGAATTAAAAAAGAAAGATTAATAAACTACATAAGAGTATAAATAAAGAAAAAATTATACATAATAATATTCATGATGTGCCAAAATCATAGTCTTCTCATTTTTCATTTTTTCGTTTAATTGGAAACAAATATCTCTTAACCAAAAAGAAAGTTAAAATATATATATATTTATAGATATATTTTTTTAATATAAAAAAATTCAATTATGCGAATGATGCGAAAAGGTACAACCCAGCCATTATAAAGACATCAGGGATTCTTTATACAATCTACTTACTGGGCCAGGTGTTCAGTTAGATAGGCAGGTGTCGTTGGGTCAGGCCGCAACGGTGGGTTAGTAATAAAACGCCTTGCGCTCTCCACGTCTTTGCCATATTGCTCGCTACCATCGATACCGATGGTGCTTGCCAAGGTTTCCCCGAAAACGATGATACCGTCCGATCGCTTCGCCGACACAACATCGGCAGCCGACTTGCTTGAAATCGCCGTTATGTACAACGGACTATTGACCTAAACGCGATATTTTTATTCTCTCACTGAACTGTTATATTCTTTTTATCGTTATGTTTACCATCTATTAATCAAAACAACTTATAACTGAAAAAATTTATACCAAAATTCAATAAAAATTTCAAAATGCTTCAATATTAAAATTATCGCTATTATCTTTTATTAGGAGACACAGTAGTGTCTCGCGCTAAGTTGTATAATCTTGTATTCTATATACAAATATTAGTTTTTAATTATATTAAGTAATTATATAAAATATATGAAATATATATTAGCGTATAAAATTAGATCTGTGTTTTTAATTCTAAACGTACGTATTTTATGATAAGTATTGATACTATAAGTATTATATGTCAAATTTTACACAAATCAAAAAGCTATCAAACAAAATCTTTTTCAGCCGTGCTCGATTTACATCTAACAATTTAAAAAAGCTTCAAATAAAACGTATTTTTATATCAACTCCTATATGACATTTTATATGTTTTTACATGCGCAATACGTAATGCTAAAAGTAATAAAAATAACCATAAGAGAGAAATATTTGTATGTAATAGGCAAATGAATAAAAATAAGAGAAAAAGGAGAAACAAAGATAACGAGTTACTACAAACTATAGAAATCAAAACCTTAAACGGTCTAGCTGGATCTTAATGCTTGTATGATTCTTATGTGAATTTATATACTACGTATGTAGTCCCCAGAAACGCGCGCCGAAATGATTTTTCGGTCTTGAAACGCTAACTCTATATTAAACTACCGCAGTAATATCACGAGTTAAATTGACTGGCAATTAACAAATTTTTTATGCTTATTCGCAACGATCTTAATAATGATGAATAACATATTAAAATCTGTAAAATAATTAACTCTTATTGCGAAAAATATTACCTCGGCCGAGAATCGAACCCGGATCTCTTGCATACCGTGCGAGCATACTCGCTTAAGGCTTTGATTTCTATAGTTTGTGGTATCACATATAGTATATACGGTCCTATAATATATTATATTATAACGAGTTACGTTCAATATGCACACACATGCGAGTAAATTTCGACGGTACTGTCAAATATAAATTTCAATGTGCGAACGGACGGCATAATTGTGCAATTTGCGAGTATGTCACGCAAGCGTCTAGCTGGATTATATAGATATTTGAATTACTATTGCTGCAATTGCAATCTATTTCCGTTAATCAGTGGAATAGAAAGTGTATGGAGGGCACGAAACAAGCCTCGGTACTTTGGTACTCGGTAATCAATACTTTGGGTCGTATATTATACATACATGCAACATTACTTGAGAAACACAATTCGAGATCAATAGAGTAAAAGATACCTAACGGCAAGAAACATCGCGAAGAAACACATCGAGTTTTTCTGTTCAAGATCTTCAACATTCTCTATAAATCTAACTTTTTTTTCGATGTGTACGTTTACCTATTTAGAAAAAGACCAGTCGTGCGTTATTCCCTTTAAGTAGAAAGGAAAATATGTTGATATACGACTATTGCATCGACCTCAAAAGAAAGTGTTTTCCGACATTTTACAGACAAGATACTATACTTGGCTAGTACGATTTATTTTGGAATGTCTGCAATCGGATCTATGTTTAAATATTGCTGCTAACAACCAGCAATTTGTATTGGCTCAACTTAGCTTTGGTCAGTAATATACATATTCGATTTGCTAATTCTCAAAGTATCAAGTATCTATAATTTCGCACATAGATGATTTCATGAATTTACGTTCTAGCCTGTTTCGATGTCAAAGTCGTCCTAAATTTATCGTTGGCTTTGACTCACTTAGCTAACATGTTCACAAGTACTCGTGGCGTATCCGTATCCGGTCTGAGTGGTGGACTTATAACGTGGCCGGCGGCATGTCTCCAGCACTTGTGTAAGTAGTTGGTACCATCCGTGCCAATTGCAGCTGCCAAGGTTTCACCAAAGACACAAACGCCACGCTTATGCGCGGCTTCCACTTGTTCGGCGGCACTACGGCTCATCACATGCACTATGTACAGCGGACAATTGACCTAAGCATGCGGAATTTTGATACTACGGCATAAGATGCGACAGTAATTCTTAAAACATATCCAGATAACGTTTATGTTGTATAAGATATCTAAAAGACGTCTTTTACACATTTTTTAGACATAAGATCTTATATCTAAAAAATGTCTAAAAGACATCTTTTAGATATCTTATGCAACATGCATGTTATCTGGGTATATATTTTCAGTTGCTGAGAGAGAGAAAGAGGGGGGAGAGTAAACAAATTAATTTTTTTAAAGCAATATGTATATCTTTTTTAAGTATGTATAAAGATGGAATTTAAAACTACAAAATTAAAAAAGAAAAGTTGAAATATTTAAGAAGATATAAGGAAAGAAGAAAGGAAGATGATAAAGTATGAATTTAGAGAGAAGAAAAATAAAATGAAACAGATAAGCAATAAAGCAATTTTAAGCGCTATTATCACATTTTATGGCGTGATATAGATATTTCTTGATCTCAGTACGACTCGAAAATTTCGTATATCAGGTACATGCTATGAAAAGTAGCGTCCTGATTTCTAATCTACTAAATTTATGATCGTTCGTGAACTAAATACTGCTACGGGTACCGTGCCAAGTACATCTATATAGAACTTTAAAAGTAGTGAAATATAAAAAAATCTTGCGTGTTTGAGAGACAAAGTAAGATATACATCAAAACAGATAACGAAGAACGAATATACGAAACTCTGACTAAAAGATATCAATGTTTTAGCAATGATATCAAGCGAAGCGTTTAATTTACCTGATTCGCGATAACGCATGCTCTATTCACAGCCTCCGCTTCGACCTCTTCGGGGCGTGACATCTCGTGGCCTTCTGGGCCAGTTACTCCTGCGGCTAGTAATTTCTTTGCATTCTGGAACAAGTTTATGATGATGGAAAAGAACTCGTATGTTGTATTTCACATTAAAATCCTGTTTTAAACAACGTGGATATATACTATGAACCTCCATTACTCACATAATTTTCAAGTCAGAGCAGTTTTATTAGCTTAGCTTTCTTTTTATGTTATTTTGTTCGTCGACCATAGTATACAAAAGATATTAAAAGCTTAGAAGTTACTATATATAAATATACTATTTTAATATTTTATGCTTTCAGAAATATATCTATATTGAAACGTGTGAAACCTCGTAAGAGGATATTAGCGAGGATTAATAATCAGAAGTATCATGAAGCAGCGAATTGATCTCAGGTAGTGTGTGCATTAGCGTACGTTATCATTTTATATACGTATATGTATATACCTCCGCGATAAGGTCGCCGTTCTCTGCATGCACCATAGCAATGGCGCCGATCTCCTTGCACGTCTTGAAAGTCTCGATCAGCTCCGGATCTCTGAGCATAAACATATCTTGGTACGCCATAAACATTTTGAAGCTACCGACGCCGTGCTCTTTCACCAGAGTCGCCATGTCCTCTTTGACCTGCAGACAGATGAGGCAATGAGTATCGATGAATAATGAATTGCGAACGTGGCTTCCTTTCGATTGTATGATGGGCAGCAGCAAATAAGGAGGCTCGATGGCAAATCGCTCTCGTCTATCGTGCCCTCAGGGAGCACGTGCGGTTTTCTCATCCGCCGTCACTCGGTATTCCAACCGCGTGATCGGCAATCGTAGATCGTAGTTATAAGCCGGTTACGAGAACTGCACAACCAATTTACAGAACGAGTTTGTTAGTTTTCCTACATTTGGAATCGCTCTGATCCAATCTCTATTGAATGTCGATAATTAAAGCTGTGCATTTTTTAAGACCTGAACCATGCTAAGACATGAACCTACGAAAAATTGAGTTCAACTGAATTCTCTTTCCACCTCGCTATATTATGGATAAAAATATAATTTGAACAAGAAAATGAATAGTTAAATCTTAATTAATCATCGATGTAGTAATAGTCAAATTACTACTAATATTAGACAGTGTTAACATCTGATAAATTTGTTTAAAATTTTTTAATTGAATTACGACTACCTCAATAACCAGAAAGTATAAAAGATTTGTATTAATTTTATGTAATTCGTGTATCGTAATTTACATCGGAATTAGATAAATTGTCATTACGACAATTGATGTCTAGTTAACATAACACTGGGGGACGTGATTTTTGCGGGTTGAATAAAAGATACCATTTCCGATGTATTTTCGCGCGCTGAACACGAATCCGGTAATGAAATTGCTCTATCACGTCAGGTTTGTGAGAAAAGTGAACGTAAAGGTCAAAATTGACGTTTTTTGACATATTTGTGATTTTTTTGTTAGCGAAGTAAATTTTTTTTCTATTTTCGTTTACGCCATCTTGAAGTGCCAACTTTTATCTGTAAAATATAGTTTTTTTAACACCGTACGTTTTTTTTTCACCGAGATAATTTCTGCGCAGTCACGCAAAGAAAAACGTTCTATGCCAAAAATGTTTTGGAAGAAAAAGTTTTAAAACTGTGTGATGATTTTAGTAGCAAGGTTTTTAAGGTCACTAAATTCGAATCTGAAGTCAAATTTTCGAAATTCAAAATGGAGAATTCAATATGGCGGAAAAATTTGTCATCGCAAAAAATTTTTATCACAAAAATTTGTCATTTGCGCTTTAATTTAATTTAAAAAATATTGTTTACAATATTAATTTTGAAATTTTAAACATTTGTAATAGAATTTCAAATTTAAAAATAAAAATTAATATTGTAAACAATGTAAACAATATTTTTTAAAATAAATTAAAGCGCAAGTGACAAATTTTTATGATAAACATTTTTTGCGATGACAAATTTTTCCGCCATATTGAATCCTGCATTTTGAATTTCGAAAATTTGACTTCAGATTCGGATTTAGTGACCTTAAAAGCCTTGCTACTAAAATCACACAGTTGATAAAATTTTTTTTTCAAAAACGTTTTTCTTTGTGTGACTACGAGATTATCTTGGTGAAAACAAAATGTACGGCGTTAAAAAATATATATTTTAAAGATAAAAGTTGGCATTTTAAGATGGCGCAAACAAAAGTAGAAAAAAAAATTTACTTCGATAGCAAAAAAATCACAAATATGTCAAAAAACGTCAATTTTGACACTTTTAACTTCACTTTTCTCAAAAACGTGACGTGATAGAGCAATTTTATTGCCGGATTCGTGTTCAACGGGCAAAAATACATTGGAAATGGTATCTTCAAACAGCAGAAAAAAAGTCTTAAAACGTCGCGCAGTGTAATTAACGTGTAAGTCTATAATAGATAAATGTTATAAAGTGTTGATTTTTTGAAATATCGTACTTAGAAATAATTTTAAATATGATTAACAGAAGGGAAGAAAGATGTCAAACTTAAATAAATTTTTTTTCTTAGGAGGATTTCGTGCTAAACATTGAAATTATCTCGTTCCGGATAACTAGAAAGACAGAATAGATGCACATGGCGCAATGACCTGGCTTTAACATTATGTTTAAGTTTGAATAGCTACAAAAATATAATATATATATATATGCATGTACATATATAGAATATAGATAATTCACTGGGAATTATTTAGGCAAAAAAGATCTAACTTTGACCGTCATAGGCCTGAATACGCTTATACTTAGTGCTTAAACATTATGTTGCACTTATAGCGTAAACGCTTGATTAACATATCATATCATAAAAGCAGTAGTAGTAGTCGATAGCTATAGGAAAACTGATCAAATTAGAAGTAGATACTTGTGACATGTTCTAACAAACTTGATTGGATTGCAATATATCTGTTGTAAGACATAATATGTAAAACATATAAACTTATAAAACGTTTTCATCAATTTACCTTCGGACTCCAAGATGTCACGGCGACGTGCAACGCATAATCGCAGCATACTTTTTGGTCCGCCGATTGCCTGTATCTCTCGTAAGCATCCACGAGGCTCTCGTCTTTTCGCGGCACCACGAAATCAATGATCATCGTGGTACCGCCAGCGACTGCGGCTTTTGTGCCCTGATAAAAGTCATCTACTGACTTGGTACCCATAAACTCGAACTCGAAATGTGTATGTGGATCTATGCCACCAGGCATTACATATCTTCCACGAGCATCGATGGTTCTCGTGCCACCCGGAATAATAAGATTACGTCCCATTTGTCTGCGAACAAAAATGAAAATTTTTGTCAAATAATTTCCTTCGTCCTTCGCAATCATCGAGAGACTTTTAGATAAATTACGGCTCAATTAGTCAAATTAATGTTAGTTGACATTGGCCAGTTGATTTGGACAGTTTCTATCGATTATCTAACGGTTACGATCAGTCACGCTCGTTTGATGAATCACAGTGAACGTAAATGTTATCTATCGCTACACATCTCATTCAGTTCTAAGTGATCAAATTACCGCGAATGTATCATATTTAGTTTGTATAAAGTAGCGGTTAGACAAATGAGCTAAATATATTGTAATATTACCGGCATATTACCAGTTAAAATACACAAACCTTGCTATTTTTGAGAATCGTGCGGATCTGAGCTTAGTAATTTGCCCTAATAAGTCTACTGGTGATTTCTGTACACGATTCGTTATATGTATGAACGCGGAATACAATATTACGCATATCGTATAATTAAAATGCATTTCGTATTTGCATACCTGATGATGCCATCCTCGATGTAGACATCGCTGTCGATTATCCCATCGTCGTTCACAACCTTGCCATTTTTAATTAACAATCTGTTCTGCGCGCTCTAAAACAAAATAATATTTGCGTTAGTTTAACGAGAGTTTATAGTTTCAAAAATATTGCTTCTAAGGCCGGAATCAGACTATGCATTGAAGATTGAGATTAAAGATTAAAGATTGAAATTTCACCAACGAGGACAAAGAAATTTTGGCTCTTTTTGTTCTGATTGGTCAAACATCAATCTTTCAATCTCATTCTTCAATGCGTAGTCTGATTCCGGCCTAATGATTGCGGGATATAACGGATTCAGCAGATCTCTTCTACTATCGACCATGATTCGCCCGACTGTCCTTGGTATAACGTAACTTGATAGTAGTACGCAACGTGCATGGACTTCAGCATCCGGCATACGCAATTAATGTATATACGTGCGCATCGCCGTGTACTACACGGTATTATCAATCAGCGATGTATAAGAGAGTGCTCGTTCACGCACTTCCGCCAATGTACGCGATGCGGATTTAGAGCATGTACACGATGTGAATGATCCGATAAGCTAGTAATTATCCTATGTTTTTTTAAAGGATACATACAAAATACATTTCTATTCATTTTTGCAGCGAAATGCAAATTAATTAGCATTAAAAAAATTTGATCAGTGTATAATAGGTACTTATTAACGTCATAAAATACTGAAATATACTGGAAGTATAATTAGAAATTTATAAGTTTGTAATTATTTCATTTCTTACATATATCCATGATAGGTATAGATAGGTATATAGATAGAAACTGATACCAAAAGATTTAACGATGTCAAAGATCTCAATGACCAATTATTATAACAAAACAAAAAAAAATATAATATAACGCAGTTATTAGTTGCAATTATCTTTTGTTTCATCATTATTGGCATAACATTGCATTTCGTATACGATATTTATCTTGTTGGAGGGATAAATTGCGGGGAATGGGGGGGGGGGGAGGGGGGAGGGGGGGAGAAGAGAGAGGGAAGGGGGGAGAGAGGGAGAGGAAGAGGGAGAGAGGGAGAAAGAGGGAGGGAGAGAGAGGGAAAGGGAGGGAGGGAGGGAGGGAGAGAAGGAGGGATTGATATACATGTTTAACTTACATTTCGAACATATGTGTTTCTAACATTCTCTTAAACGTTTCAAGTCTTTCACATTCTTTTATATTCGCTGGTATGGCGTTATACATTTTCACTCCTTCATAAAACATACTTTTCTGCGCACTTCTTGCATTTCGAAATTTTATTACAATGTCCCCTGCCTGTCGTGTTTGTCTTTCGCACGTATTACCTACTATTTCAAACTGATCTCTCAACTGCTCCGGTAACATACTTCTTAAAATTTTAAATATAAATATACATACATTATACTGAAGCCTCTGTTTTACTGACATAAACTGCAACGCTTGCAGCATATCATTTATTTTAATGTATTTATCACATTGAAGTATCACTCTCATAGCTCTACTTTGCGCTTTTTGTATTTGGCTCAGCTGTATTTCCCCCATGTATATCAAAAGCGAAGCGGGAGGGAGGGAGGAAGGGAGGGAGGG
>NW_017300173.1:30519-45691 GCF_001594075.2 Trachymyrmex cornetzi | reverse complement strand
GGGGGGGGGCGGAATTAGAATATGCACGAGCAGCTAGGTTGCATCGCATCGGTGCATGGACGAACATCCCTTTAAAGGGATGTTGTGTTTTTCGCTCTCGTGCGTACAGAAAAAATATAAAGGCCCAGCCCCTGGAAAAAGGGACTGACGATGAGAATGACAGGATGTCTGTCGGTGTCAGAGGAAAACGTACAATTCCCGCTACCCACACCAGCATAGTCTAGACTTTTTTGCGCCCCATGGAACCAGTCACGTTCATAACAAGTTCTTCCGTGCGAGCTCTACAAGACCTCTTTGATCTTAAACGAATTTTAGTCGCTCTTCGATGCTTCTGTGTCACCGATCCTAATCAGTTCCGTACTGTTTCATGTCAGAAAGTAATTCGATGTACAAACAGCTCAAATACTATTTTACAATCTGTATAAAGAGATTTTCATGTCACATAACTGTGAAATATCACAAACAAATGTTTACATTACTGGTACGAGTTTCGTATACAACCAAGGCCATTGACTTGGATGATTTTTCTTAAACAATCTGACACTATAAATACACTTTTTGATAGATATAGGATTTGTTGCATCAATTGAAGATGTTCAACAGAATCGGTGCAACAATGCATCTCGATTGAACTAATATTCAATGTAAAATTCAATGTAAAACAGATACGTGTAGGAGATACTTTATGGGAAATGTAGAGAAACGCCGATGCTTGACCTTCGAATTTTATGTGCTGAGAGACCATCGGTAGATATATTTTACGAAGGCGGAGACCTTGTCATCTTCAGAGTGTAGTATTAGCAGCAGCCGAGAACATATGTGTTTCATGTGTTAGAATTAGAAATCAGCGCGCGAGTATTTTCGGTGAGCATGCTCTTCAGATACGTCACGTATACGACATCGTGTGTGATTTTTTTAAGTGAAATCTTTGCGAGAGTGCCTCGAGAGCAATAAAATGAAGTATCAATGAAATATCACTGATTTAACTCTCTCAAAACTCGCTCAAAAATCGATAAATTATACAAAACATATTTGGTTTTGTGTTGTTGATCTCTTCTTCTCTCGCTTTCTCTCTCTTTGTCGAATTATTAATTATATATAATTAAGTAGATAAAACATTAATAATAAAATGTAATTGTTACAAATTTTAGTCAAAAGAATAAACTTTTCGCAACTTTTTACTTTCTTTTCGTCTGATTAAACCCAATTTGATTAAACACAATTTTAAAATTAATAAATTATTAATTTTAAAATTGTGTTTAATCAAATTGGGTTTAATCATATATATGTATATATATATTAGCATAAAGGTTCCAAACAGTTAGAATAAACTTTTATAGTCTCGTATAAAAAGATGTTAAATGTGTGTGTTGTGTGTACGATAAAACAGACAATTAATATAATTAATCAGAAATAATTAATCTTTCAATTTAATACGATATAGATTTTTTCATAAAAATACTTTGTGTATAATATATATTTATATAAAGTTAATGTTTATATATTATATAATATATGAAGCAATATTCACGCTGTATAAAAGCGACACTAATACGTTGCAAAATGCGGGTTGCGTCAAGCCAGACCAGGGGCCTTGGTTAAAATCAATAGTCTCCGACACTTCCTGTCTATATGTCTCAAATTCGCCGGCACGAATCGACACGGTTGTAACTTGGAAGTGAAAATTCCTTATCTCGAATATCTTCTTACGATTAAATCGTGAGCGGCAATTTGGCGTGTCAGAACCTGCTATTCTCTCTCTCTCTCTCTCTCTCTCTCTCTCTCTCTCTCTCTCTCTCTTCATCTCTCAAGGTCTCTCGCAAAGTATGAGAATAGGATTCCTCTTTTAGACTTTCGGTGCTAAGCGCGAGAATGCAGATAGATTGATCTTCCAACAAATGTCCGTTATTTCGTTGCAATATCTATGCGACGATATAAATGTCCGTTGTTTCCTTTACCAATGAGGAAGAAGCTAATAGGAGCTATTTTTAGAAACTGTAACTTGCATCTAATTTACACCACTCATTTAATTTAATTGAAAGTATAATGTCTGATACGCGCGACTTTTCATGTACCAAAAATGCTGATTTAGATCGCAAAAAATTATAATTAAAAGCTCTATAATGAGAAAAAAATTTACAGAGGTATCTTTTATCTTTATAAGAAATGAAAGATGCTCTCTACGTCTAAACCGGTAATTTTAAACAACCGCGATGCAGGTTGACAAACAGTGCGAGACACACGCGGCGGCCAAACTGAGATATTACACAATCATTTGATATATTTAATGTTTCGCATTCAAAAAGATTATCAAACATTAAAAACTTATAAATTAAAAATGTATGTTCTATTTGGTTGTACAAACCACGCAATTTATTACAACCATTCACAAATCAGGAATCTAATAACTACCATTTACAAACGTTTCAGCTTACAAAGCCTTCTTCAGTGTACTTTACCCTAAACTCATACTGATTTATTTTTCAAATGAAATATCTAATAATTTGTAGTCAATTTCTTATTATAGTCCTATCAAAAATACTTATTAACAATCATTCTTAGGATTAAACTTTCTATAAACTATAAGCAACTTTCAACAGGTTCTGTGTTTTTCGTCAAACCTCCAATGTCACGCTCCAATTTTTTTATATTATACAATTAGGTCGTCAAATATGAACTGGCCTCGTGGTTATTCAAACCGCATGTCTCAAAGAGAGTTCCATAAACACCATCACAATGCATCTTGTCTCATACAATTCACTTAGCCGCAATTATCGTCATAAAAACTTCTATTAATTAAAAAACAAACCAACTAAATTTACAAACCTTGACAATTTATTTTTGAAATCAAAAATTTAACTTAAGGTTACTCACAAAAAATATATATTTAAATTTACTTACGGTAGAGTAGATAAAACGTTTAATGTACGAACAACAACGTGTTAGTCAAGACAAAAGCAGTACTATTCTCAAATTACATGAACTATCCGAAATGATCAACCAGAATTGTGTAAAAATGTCAAATGTTAAACGATTGAAACGATCTTCTAATTGTATGTAATGCTCGAATGTGCTAGTCGTTCAACGACTGTAGAACAATGACAACGACAATAAATAACGGCACGTGCCTAACCAATAACCCCGAGTCAGTTCAAAATTTTTTAATTTTTCTTATCACGCATATAATCGAGTATGTTCGAATACGCTTTGTCCAATAGTTCCGTATCCTTCATTAGATTTAAACCTTTTGTCTGCTCTTTTATATGGATCATTTCAGATATATTTCTTTTTTTATAATTTTTTTCAAAATCCAAAATATTGACCCCATCCCAATTAAATTCATGATTAGTTTCATTAGCATGTTTTGTAATAACCGAATGTTTTGATTGATCTAACTTAAAATTATTTCTATGTTCCTTTAATCTCGTTTTTAACTGTCTCTTGGTTTGTCCAACATACGAAGCCTCACAGTTTTTACAATCAATTTTGTAAATGACGTTATTATTATTTTCAAGTCTATTCTTATCTTTTTGAGCCTTAATAAATCCATTTAAATTATTAATACACCTGTAACCAATCATGTAGTTGGCTTTGTTAATAGATCTTATAACTTTTTTATTCACGGATTTAACATATGGAGTATGAATTATGGAGATTGAGATCTAGCGATTCTTGTTTACCAAAAGCGTATGCATTACCTAAGATCCATAAAGATGGGATTCCCTTCAGGATTATTGTCTCTTCTGTAAACACAGCATTATACCAGCTTGCTAGATTCTTGCAGAATATTATCTCAAAAAATATTCCTTCTGCAAGGAGTAATATAAAGAACAGTTTCGAACTTTTTGAAAGACTGAAGGGATTACAGGTTAACTCGAATGGAAGTATGATTTCGTTGGATGTAAAATCACTGTTCACGAATATTCCAATAGAACTTGCTATTGAGGGTTTGGAGAGAAGATGGAGTTTCATAGAGGGTGCCACGAATATTCCAAAAAAAGAATTTTTAGATGTAATTAAGTTTATTTTGACTTCAACCTATTTTACTTTTAATGAGACCATTTATAAACAAACATTTGGCACTCCTATGGGTTCCCCTCTTTCCCCCATCATAGCCGACATAGTGATGGAAGACATAGAAGTTAAAGCTCTCAATTCATTACAACTACAGGATCTACCATATTTCAGATATGTTGATGATTCGTTTTTGATTGTCCCAACAGAAAAAGTTCCACAGTTGGTAAAAACGTTTAATGAACAACATGTGAGACTTAAATTTACAGTTGAATATGAGGTTTGACATGAGCTGAGCTTTTTAGATTTAAGGATTATTAAAGACAACAACACATTAAGAATAGATTGGTTCCACAAAAAGACTTTTTCAGGTAGATACCTATCGTTCCTTTCAAATCATCCTAATTGTCACAAAATCGGAGTAATTTATAGTTTATTAGATAGAGTGATATTGTTATCGGACCCGATCTATTACAATAAAAATCTAGAATTCATCATCAAAATTTTATTGGATAATGGGTATCCTTTGGATTTCATCTTTAAAAATATTAATAACAGAATTAAAAATTTAGCTCAGAAAGACGTGTTGAAAGATATTAGTAATGATGATCATGGACTGAGACAACTCATGGTCGTTCCATATGTTAAATCCGTGAATAAAAAAGTTATAAGATCTATTAACAAAGCCAACTACATGATTGGTTACAGGTGTATTAATAATTTAAATGGATTTATTAAGGCTCAAAAAGATAAGAATAGACTTGAAAATAATAATAACGTCATTTACAAAATTGATTGTAAAAACTGTGAGGCTTCGTATGTTGGACAAACCAAGAGACAGTTAAAAACGAGATTAAAGGAACATAGAAATAATTTTAAGTTAGATCAATCAAAACATTCGGTTATTACAAAACATGCTAATGAAACTAATCATGAATTTAATTGGGATGGGGTCAATATTTTGGATTTTGAAAAAAATTATAAAAAAAGAAATATATCTGAAATGATCCATATAAAAGAGCAGACAAAAGGTTTAAATCTAATGAAGGATACGGAACTATTGGACAAAGCGTATTCGAACATACTCGATTATATGCGTGATAAGAAAAATTAAAAAAAATTTTTGAACTGACTCGGGGTTGTTGGTTAGGCACGCGCCGTTATTTATTGTCGTTGTCATTGTTTCTATATTCGTTGAACGACTAACACATTCGAACAGTACATACAATTAGAAGATCGTTGCAATCGTTTAACATGTGACATTTTTACACATTTCTGGTTGATCATTTCGGATAGTTTATATAATTTGATAATAGTACTGCTTTTTGTCTTGATTAATACGATGGTGATCGTACATTAAACGTTTTATTTACTCTACCGTAAGTAAATTTAAATATATATTTTTTGTGTGAGCAATCTTAAGTTAAATTTATGAATTCAAAAATAAATTGTCAAGGTTTGTAAATATAGTTGGTTTGTTTTTTCAATTAATAGAAGTTTTTATGACGATAATTGCGGTTACGTGAATTGTATGAGACAAGATGCATTATGATGGTGATTATGGAACTCTCTTTGAGACATGCGGTTTGAATAACCACGAGGCCAGTTCAAATTTGACGACGTAATTGTATAATAATAAAATTGGAGCGTGACATTGGAGGTTTGACGAAAAACACAGAACCTTGGTTGAAAGTTGCTTATAGTTTATAGAAAGTTTAATCCTAAGAATGATTGTTAATAAGTAATTTTGATAGGGCTATAATAAGGAATTGACTACAAATTATTATAGACAGTTTATTTGAAAAATAAATCAGTATGAGTTTAGGGTAAAGTACACTGAGGAAGGCTTTGTAAGCTGAAACGTTTGTAAATGGTAGTTATTAGGTTCCTGATTTGTTAATGGTTGTAAAAAATTGCGTGGTTTGTACAACTAAATAGAATTGAACATAGTATTAAGATGAACTAAATATTGAATAAAATTATTGCTCGAAAAAAGCCTTGAACTACGTTTTTGTTTTAAAAATGTATGGTTAACAAACTTTTTCCTATATCCTTAAAGATTTCTTTATCGTTAAACATGATAAATGTGATTTAGATTTGTTATAAGGAACATATACAATGAGTGCAAAAAGTATTCGTACAAGGAAATTTTTTATAAAAAAGTCTTATTTGTAGAAAATAAACTTTAACATTAATTAGCAATTTTATACAATGAATACATTCTGTTCTAACATAAACAAACGAGTTTCACCTGTATTCTTGATTTTAGAAGCTAAATTTTTTGACTGTACGAATACTTTTTGAGCATCCAAACAATAGAATTTTTAATTTTTACTTATTTTTCAGATTATATATTTTCTATAATTAATACATATCTCTTTCTCTCTCTCTTTGGTATATATAATTTTAAGAAACATACAGTCTATTTTATTCTTTATAAATAAATTAATTATCCAGTAAGAAATGATCGTAAATTGTTGAATCGACGTCAAATTGTTGTTGAAATCATCGTATCGATATCGATTCGACATCCATTCGATGACACTTATTTCTCGCTAGATAATATTTACTTTTTAAAAATAAAGTTTTTAAAAAAATATTTTCTCTGTACAAATACTTTTTGCACTCATTGTATATAAGTACAATAATACTCAAATTTCACAAAAAATTATGAATAGGACAATAATAATAATAATAATAATATGGTACATTAAAGTGCTTCTCAAGAAAAGTGGTCTGGTTCGTAAATCGCTCTTAATTTTTTCCAAGTGCACGGTACTTAACAAATATGTAGACACGCAAATTAATCTGCGTCTGGGAAAGAACTCAATAGTTATGCAAGGCAAACTACTTCTTCTCAATTATCGTACGATCGGCGCCTATCGAGTACGAGTAATTGCGTCATTTTTCTTAATGAGAGATACCGTACGTGGACATGCGTGCATCTAATTCATGACTGCGCATGAAACCTACGAGAGCTCTCTTTGAGACGACATTGTTGTCCTTGGACCGTATATCCCACGATCGCGTTTTACCACGTAAAGGGCCGTCTACATAAGTCGCAAACGCAGAATGCAGTTCGCAGACGCATTTGCGACAGCCAATTAGAAGCATCAATGGTACTAATAACAGCTTTTCATTGGCTGTCGCAAGTGCGTCTGCGAACTGCGTTCTGCGTTTGCGACTTATGTAGACGGTCCTTAAAACGATCGCGCGAAGATGCACACGCGTACAAAACTGGCATTGAATTGCTTGTATCCTATATACGCAAAATATTATTCGACATTTCTCACATCTCATTTTAATGAGAAATCATAACAATGAAATTTATTTCTATTCTATATGTATAGACATACGCTTTGATTATTTCTTAACTGACACACGTTAAGTAGATTGCAATCGTTAATACATATATTGGTCTTATTTATACATCTATTAATATCATATTCTATGGGTTTTATGCGAACGAGAGGGATCGCGAACGATCCGCTTGTCTATTCTACATTCGTAAATACAAGGATAATGCACAGGAAATGATTGAACATAAGTAAGTTACACCTGGCTTCCTCTATCACGGCGTTTACGTTTGAGAACTGGTGCCGGCAACCCGCGATTAACCGACTTAGCGACCTAGTCAAATTGAATTTTGCATAGTGCATCATCGTGAAAACGCAATGACGAGCGGTAAAAAGGAATTTTTCGTGAGATTGCTTCGACCAACAGTAGCTAAATAAAACTCTAAAACTAGGCAATAGAGCAAAAGGAAACAGAGCAAGATAAGTAGCTAACAAAAATTGCCGTGAATAATAGTATACTGCGACATGCTTCGAAAGCCATATGTGTCAATCTTTTAATTTAGTCATATGCGGCGCGCGTGTCGCATCGTCGAAATCATAATAACTTATCACATATCAATAATTAGGTCTGTTTCCTGTGGCTGAACTAGTGTACACTTTTGGAACTTGAAGTGAAATAGAAATACGTTTGATATTTATTTAAAGCGAGAAAGAGAGTTCTAGAACAGTCTAGTGCAGGAACAGAAAACAGACCAATTGACTGTGTTTACAAAGCTAACACCACATTTTTAGAATAACAATATAAATTGTATTAATTGATAATAACATTATAAATTGTACTAATTAATGGACTTGTAATCTTTTGATAGGAAGTGCTAGAATTCTTCAAGTGTTAGAATTTTTTTCAGAAAAGGAATTCTAATGATCGAGTAGTCGAGGGGGTAACCACTTAATGTAATCGTGGGACAGAATCTTCGAGAGATCATTATAAAATTTATATAAAATCTCTATGTATAATCCGATAATTATATATGCAACCACGAGAAATCATTGTATAATATTAAATAAAATCGTATATTTTACCAAATTACTTCATAGTAGTGAAAAAAATTATTTGTAATCAGATGAAATCATGTAATCTGTGGGACAATATTTCAGTTAGCGGTTACCCCCTTGCGAGTATAGTAGATCCGAGAATACAGGATAACAACGTTTGCGTTCGAATATTTGGAATACAATATATTATTGAGTCGTATAAAAATAACAGAACATTATCTCGTAGAAATTAAATAACAACATTAATTAAATATTTAAATGTGAGGTGCAACACACTTATAGCCTGCAAATAGCATAGCAGTTTATAAATTCACTATAAATTCTTAAAAACAGTAATATTAAATAATAGATAGTGTACACAAAAACTATTATATTAACTATTATCCAACTAATTAAACGATATCAAATAAAAATCTTTCAGTTTACTTTATCCGACGATTAACTTGAATAGTAACTTGACAAACTGCTGTTGGTTTCTTATAACGCTCGGTAAAAATAATAATTGTATTACAAATTACAACAGAATAAGTAGACTATACAGAGTGTTTCAAAATTCGCGTCTGCGAAGTACAAGATGTAATGCTTTACTAAAAATAAACAACTTTTTCCTTTAACAAAATTGCATCCGATAAATAATTTTTGCGCTTATTTGTTAATTTCAACCTGTTCTCCTGCAAAAACTGCTACTTGTTAGACGCAATTTTGCGAAAGGAAAAAGTTGTTTCTTTTAGCATAAAGTATCACATCTTGTATTTTGCGGGCGCGAATTTTTAAACACCTTGTATATTTAATGATTAAAATGGCTATTATGTTATTGACTAATTAGGGGCAATAAAAATAACGTGCTCTCTGTTGAAATAAACATGTAATAAAATATTATAACGTAAAAGTCCAGCACACAATGGAAGAAATATTGGAAACAGGAATATACATATATTAAATATAAGAGAAATGAAGAAATTAGGAATAGAGAGATGTAATACATAATGGATATTTTTTTTTAAATTTTTATTTCTTTAATATTTAATATATATTTCTGCTATTTCCGCAATATTTCTTTCATCGTGTACCTTACACGAATAATATAATTAGATTAATTCCCGTTAATTATATATATATATATATATACATATACATTTTCCATGTGATTGTACATCATCTTTTGCAGGTGTATCGCGTCATCTCTTATGCATCGTCGCAAATCGCGCCTTTATTTATCCTATATTATCGTACGCTCATAAGATCGTAAAGATAAAAGAAATTGTCGAATGATTGGAGAAAGCGTTGCTTAATTTCTATAATCAACGACATTTTCGTCTCGTCAGGAAGATTCTTCTCGTCGGGTTTCTTTCCGTCGAAAAGATTACGGGGACGGTCAAAGATATCTCCGGTTTATTTTTACTCAGTATTTTTACTCTCGCAAAAATCGTCATAATCCGAAACAACTCGCGGATTAGCGATTGAATAGCAGTCTAAATATACTACCGATTTTATTTGAAAACCATCAATGCCGCAAAACGTATTTTAAAAGAGTATACCGGCGCGGCAGAGAGTTTTCCCGACATTAGGTCGGCGAATCGAGTCGACGAACTATTGATTCGCAGAACGCCGCGCCGGCCCTGCGTCACTTCTGACCGCTCACCGCCTCTCAGAGTACCGTATGATTTTCCCTGTGCATTTTCCATCATGTTCTACTATATATTATATTACAATATATTACAAATCCTAATCAAATTAAAAATATTTCTGCTTGAGTTTTTCCATCAAAATCTATACACTGTATAGATTGAGTTGAGGAACGTGTTGATACAAATTTCCAAGTCCTTTATCCTTTTTCAATGAAATCTTCATTATCTGTAATTATTTGGCGATCCTAACGAAGAAGAAAAACAATCGATATTGCATCAAGATATGATGAGTTAGAGGTTTTTCTATAACTATCGTAGAAATTAGAAAATTCTAAAATTTCAATAAGACAATGCAGTTTTTTTGATCTAATAAACAACGTTAAATTAAATGCAGTTAGTGCTTGAGGGATAACATGCTTGAATCTAACGGTATGACGATTGTTCCGTTTGCAGAATCAGTGAGAAAGAGGATGAGAGAGCTTTCTACTTTCAATAGGTAGTAACTAGTACGTACTAATTAAAAATAAGAGGCTAAAGTTAGAATTTAAATTTCATTAGCATCACCGAATAAGAATTAATCAACAAAAAAAAAATCTTTAAATCTTTTCGATAATGCAAATGTAATAAGGTATATTCGTATTGTCGCGAAAAGATCTAGAAATTTTTTAAAAATTCTAATTTTTATCTTTAACTTTACGTTTAGATTTGTTTTATTTAAGAAATGGACTACGAATCAATAGGACACTAACCTTGCCACGGGACGACACTATTTTCGTTTGTCATATTGGAGCTGAGATGTTACAATGGTCACGCTTTTTTTTTTACGAATGTTCGTCACATTTTATATTTATTCCGATGCCACATAATAACTATTCAAGCTCCAACTATAGACTTCAATCTAACAATAGACCGTCGATATAGGCGTTACTTAATGACGACGCTTCTTTCTATTTTATCGTTTCTATTGACGTTGGCACATCATAGAAACGCGTATAGTGTAGAGTGTAGGTATAGCTTCCGCAAATGATGCCCTACATTTTCTAAATCGGTGCCTCACAATGGTTATGTGTACACAAAATTGCAGCGTAAACATTATTTAACGCTTATTTTTTGTATCAAGGGAGCATTTCTTATTTCTATGATGACTATCGTATACATATAATATATCCTTTGAAAACATTGTGTAATTCTGTAGGTTATTAAAAATATTCAATGTATCATTTATGTACCTTTAATGTGAAATAAAATTTAGACGTCAAGATTTTCTATTTCTTATAGTTTCGTAATTTTCATATATGACATATACTTTTGAATATTTTTAAATTCTGACTCTTCATTTATATATATAGGTATATATGTATAAATGATAAAAGGTAATAAAATCATCGAGTCGCCATAAAACCAACAGTATAAATTAACTACAGACTTCTTCGTTGCTTAGTAGAGAATAATTTCACGCCTCATAGGATGTATATGAGGCTTGCGATACTTGTATTGATATCGATTGAAGTAATGACGCGCACGATGTAAAAGAAGAACGCACCGAGATGCATTTTCTTCCAAATATAGCAATTAATTGATCTTTATCCGAGAAATTTGATAATAAATATTCAAAAAACAATAAAATTTTTGGTTAATTTAAAAAAAAAATTAAAATCTCAAAATATAAATAAAACAAATAACTTAATTTATATCAAAGAGAATTCGTTAAAAAAAGATAGCAATTTATTTTTATGCACATAATGTGATATACGTTACCTTAAATCGCATATCATCATAATTATCGTATTTGCGTCAAACGTTATAAACATTTTCATTGATTAAAAAATGTCTGATATAATGCACGTAAAAAATAAATGATGATAGTGATATACCAAGTAATCAACTAAGTAAAGTCAACAATTTATCACTTACCTAACAAGATATATAAACACGCATGCACACATATAAAATTCGAAAAATAGAATGAGTAATCTCTAGCAGCCGTGTTACTCCGATTAAATGCATATTATGTCATATGCAAACGATAACCTCAATAAGATAAACGGTATCGCTAAGAGTTCTCATGCGATCGGGAGCACGATTAAGTCGTCTCATATATATTTTTTAAATACGAACTACCGACTACAAATATCGTTGTTGTTTATTAATTAGCAGGTATATATTAATAAATAGATTTCTTATTCACAGCAAATTTCATATTTTAAGTTCCAATACGTATGTGTACGAACAAATGTAATAATTTTTATAATATTTTAACTCAAGAGCTGCAAACAATTTAAAAAATAGGAGTTAATTATTACATATATATAAGCTCTCAAGTTTCGAATACATCGAATTTTTAAGTATAAGTAGAAAAATTGATATGATTAGAAAGCGTTTTACGCAAAAGTGGGTAAAATTGAAAAGTGCAGGCTTTAATTCGTTTGAGAAAGTGAGATAAAAGTTAAAACAGAATTAGAGTTAACGATTGTTAGTTTTAATTCTATTTTAATTTTTAACGTCGACGGGGATATACCCTTTGATAAATACAATTCTCAACGTTTAATATTTTTTTCAAAAATAGTATTTGTTAAAAAATTTCTTTCTCCATAGAATATATGATACTCTTGATGATGAAGACTTTCACGACACGCATTTAAAATAGATGATTCGCAAAAGATTCGTTCAATCAAGATGAATATTTTTCTGAAAAATTAACTGTGGATGTTGCTCAACAATTTTTATTTCGATACGCGAAAACAGAAGAAAATCTTGTTAACGCCCAGCAACGTGACGACGAGATTTCGGAGCGCAGAGGGTAGAAATTGAATCCGTAATGATCTTTATAGGTTTACTCACGTTGCTTGAAATCTCAAAATTTTTGTACTTAAAATGAGATAAATACACACACATATATATGTATATTTAGGCGTTGAAGAGAAAGAAAACGAAGATACTGTAAAAAGTACAAGCAACGCGAATGGAGCTAATTTATCGCAATTTATTGAGTCACTCATATCGTGTTCCTCGCTCATCATATCGTCATTGCATATAGATAAAAATAACGATATTTCTTTTCTTTGCAATTCGACGCAAAAGTAATAGCCACGCAGCGGGGAGTTTACATTAGAGGTGCTAAAACTGGCTAAAACGCACTCACCTGCAGATGAATGGGTACCTTCTTCACCGGAGTACTCATCTCGCGGGCTCAACTTCCACGGCACTCTCGCAAGATAGGTATTCACTCTTTGATGGTCTTTCGATTGACACGAGCCACTTAGCTTAGCGTTTGCAATCTTTTCGAATCGTTCTCCTCTGTTCTTGATTCTTTTCTACGCGGAGAGAAGCGAAGGAAGGCAGGTGTACCAGACTACCCGCGTACCAACTACCATACAATACCGGTTACACGTACAAACTGCGCGCATCGACTAAACCACTAAACGCGATTGACGGTTGACGGTTGACGCTTGGCGCTCTGCTGTGCTGTGCTGTGCTATGCTGTGCTGTGCTGTGCGACGACTGCGACGTTGCGAGTTGCGAGCGCGCGACGCGCGTCACCACCATTTTACACCGTTTACACCGTTCGCACCGTTCGCACGGTCTAAAGGGTGACTACTCCCTCACCTCGGCCAATCAGAGCAATGCGCGGACAAATTTGAAATAAAACACCGGCACCGGTAAGAGAGATTCGCTTTATATGTAGCCATATGCTTAGATATATGTATAATATTTGACTTTACGCTATATTTACGAATGTCATGAATCGCGAATCGTTTCTTTCCATTCTTTCAAGTTCTTTTTTTTTATTACCGACATGTGTGTCGATAAATGATGAAATAAAAGGTACTTCTTGATTACTTTAGCACCTTTAGCCTCATAATAATGCGAAAATAACACTAACAAAATTTCGTGCGCGCACGCGTGTGTATATATATTATATACACTCTTTGACAAAAAGTTAGGCACAGATTTGAATAAAAGCCATTTCAAAAACGGCGACGAATACGGCAAAATGTTATAGGATTATTTCGATTCCTCTCGATAAGGACTCCGAAAAAAAAAGTCCTACGCGTTGTATCTGTCACCATTATCGAGAAAATGATCTAGATTTGTGCGTAACTTTTTTTTCAGAGTATATACACTGACATGTAAAATACATAAACGCTTTTCTACTCTTTTCATCTACAAAATATATTATCACTGTAAGAACTTATCCATTGTTGTATTTTAAATACAAATGGTTAATTAAAGAGCATCTTTTGGTTGTATTATACCATATATTGTTGAAGTATGTACGTATGGAATTTCAAAATATCTTGCGTACACGTTTAAAAAGATTTTTGCGCTAGAATCGTGAAATATCATTTAGTTCTTTTCTTAGAAAATAAAATGATGAAAATGATTTTATAATCTTCCATTTTATTTTTTTTTAAATAATGAAATTAGTTTCATTTCAGGATTGCAAAGAGATTTACAATTAAATCTAGTTACTCATTTATGCTCAGTCGCTTCTTTCTAATATTTTGCAATAAAATCTTATTTTACGTTACATTTTTGCATAATGTTCAGCAAAATCTAGTTAATCAATTCAAGGATAATTTCAGGTTATTCCAGGAAAAATTCTGATTTTTCCAGGATTTATGCCATCGATTAATTTTCATTATTTAATTAATTTTCATCGATTTGGACAATATTATATGCTTTGTATTTAAGTTAGGATTCTATACGAATGAATTAAAACGCTAACAAATTTGGAACAATATTATTTCTTGTTTTATAAATAATATCAAAGAAACATCCATCAAGCAATTTTTCAACTATGTTTTATTTTAGACGTTAAATTTAAATTTTTCATTTTTTATTGGTAACTTATTGCATCTTTAAAGGAGGACTTATACCTTCTGTATAAAAAGTACCGGGAATCGTTAAAAAAAACACAGAATATTTTATTTATTCATCAAAATTTATTTTGTCGCCTTCAAAGTAATCCCCATCGTTTGCAATGCACATGTGAAAACGGCGAAACCAATCTTCCATGCACTTCTGGTAGGCCGATTCTGGTATGGCCTTCAGGACACGCTGCGAATTCCGTTTGATGTCATCAATCGATGAAAAACGAGTACCACGGAGTGGCAATTTCAGTTTCGGGAAAAGAAAGAAGTCGCACGGTGCCAAATCAGGCGAATACGGTGGATG
>NW_017300173.1:27645-30461 GCF_001594075.2 Trachymyrmex cornetzi | reverse complement strand
CCACAATTCGGGCCTTTTTCGCCGGATATTTTCGCGTAAACGCCTCAAGACACTTAAATAATAGTCTTTATTGACTGTTTGGCTCTCGGGGAGAAATTGCCAACCTAAAAAAAAA
Organism: Trachymyrmex cornetzi; assembly: GCF_001594075.2. Lineage (NCBI taxonomy): Eukaryota > Metazoa > Arthropoda > Insecta > Hymenoptera > Formicidae > Trachymyrmex > Trachymyrmex cornetzi. Next base: position 30,346 of record NW_017300173.1, on the reverse strand, counting down.
CATTTTACCGCTACCTCTTCCGCGGTTCATTTAAATGACAATTTCCCGGTACTTTTTATACAGAAGGTACTCAAACACAACTTTCCTTTTTATTATTTTTTCTTTTTTTACGCTAATTTTTTTTAGAATGGAAGAATGATAAATTCCAGGCAAGCTCTGAAACTTTAGGAATTTTCCAGAATACATAAAATTTCAGTATAATTCCAGGATCCAAGGACATTCAAGGACCGCTGGACATCATGACTTAGTGATCATATGCGCGTGCGCATGTTATTTTACAATTAAAAGTGCGTTCCGAATTTTGTGTTTATAGCGCTTGTAAGTATCATTTGGCCTTACGGAACGTACTCTACATAATATGATGGAGTAGATTTCACGTTTATGTAAAAAATAAATTTAATTATATTTGTAAAAAAGATATGTTTATTAAATATTGAATATATTGAAAATGGGCAGAAATATATTCTAGGCTCATATAAAATTTTCTTCTGGTGTTATCATGCAATAAAAAATTGTAGCGGAGAATATATGTACAGAAGCGTATCTTCCTTAGACTGAATATTTAGGACCACATTTCTTAATTGGCGTTAATCTCAGGCCTTTAGCCAACATTTGAGCTTCGAGATCGCGATCTTCGTTTTGATATCTAAAAAAGAAATAAATATATTTGTATTAATTTTAGAAAAATAGTACATAACTTGTTAAACAACGATGTATTCACAAAAATTTATTTACTCCAATCATGATTTTCCTTCAAAAACATTTACACTTGATCTAGCTTCAATCAAAGAGAAACATTTAGATTAAAAAAGTAATTTTAAACACATTCTATTATTAGCTTATTTCTTCTTTTTACATAATACGAATAAGTCATAACATATAACTTTGTGCATCTTTATTTTTTCAAAAAACTCAAAAAAATACACACGACTACTATTAAAAAAAAATCTGTATAAAGAGATAATAATGATTTCTGACAACAATTAATAAATATTTCCACTAGATGAATTGAAAAAATATAAACAATATTTATATTATATTATAAAATAAAATAGTTAATAATTTGAAAATGTAGGATAAATACTTAATTTATGAGAAAAAAATAAAAATATGGACAACATGCATTTGTAGAAGTAATATGTGTGTCAAACGATGATTTACACCACCTTTGTCGTTCTTCTTCTAATAGAGCGATTAAGGAATCCCTTTTTGCTACTATCTCTAACATTTCCGTCAAGATTTCTCCTTCCTTTTTAACATCATCACTGGTCTTCTTATCATCTGTGAAATTATATTACAATTCATGAAACCGTTGTATGCTTATATACACATTGTAATCTAAAAATTTCTCGCTGATAATAATATGTTAGTAATTTTATCATTTAAATATGTCGTTCTTAACATTTTGTGTTTTTTTTAATAGAATATTTAATGTTCGATAAATTCTAATAATTATCATAAAATAATAAATTAGTAATTAGAAAATTTGGAAATATTTACCATCGTTAGCTAAACGTTCACGCAATTCTTGTTGCAATCGTTCATGACGATCTTCCAATTGAACTTCTTGCGCACGCACTAAAAGTTCCTTTTCATATCTACGCAGTTCCGTACGTTCTTTCATTAAATCAAACCATTCTCTAAGTAAATCAGCTTCTTCACGATTGGAAGAATCTAAATGAAATTATTTAATATTTCAGATTATATTTTTTTTTCTACACATATATAAAATATTCATTTTAAAAAATAATATGTATCAATTATTTTTTACTTTGTTTTTTTAAATTAAAAGCGATTAAAGGTTGATATACAAATCAAACAGAATAAATTAGGAATTACAGTAATAGTAAATTAGATATATAAGCAGAATATTATGTTCTAATTTTAAGGTATGATAACGAAGATTAAGGAGGGATACCACCTTTGAGGTTTTAAAAAATCGAAATTTTTTTTGCTTAAATTTCTAGTTTATACTCCTATGAATAATATTTCAGTAGTTTTAAGTCGGTATCTTAACTGTATAATCCCGTTAGAGTCAATATCTTGCATCACTTTACTTCCGCTGAGTTTTCCGAGCGGTGTTGTACAGCACAATTCCGCAGGTAAAAGGGAATTTAAATTTCCATAAAAATAGCCTCGGTGGTCTAATGGCTTAGGGCGCTCGTACAGAATACGAGAGATCCGGGTTTAAGTCCCGGCCGAGGTAATATTTTTCGCAATAAATTTATTAACAGTTTTAACATATTAACATCTTTATAATATATGATGCTTGATGGTAGCATTAAATTATTAAATTGCTTATCAATTTAATTCGCGATTGCTAGAGTAGTTTTAATTGCGTTTATTTAGTCTGGAAAAATAATTCGGCGGAAAAATAATTCAGTTTGTGTGTGTGTGAAAAAGACTACAATATGGTATATATGCAAGTATATATATAGTACATATTAGTAATTCAAGATTGAATTATTTAAAGCAACGAAGATCCAACTTCGATCGTAATAGGCATTTTCAATTTCTAGTATTGATTGTATTTCTCCATAAAAATAGGTTTTGGCAGATGATTACAGATATCACCACGTATTAGGTGTTAAACTTAATTCCTATCGTTTTTCGTCTCGAAAATCGATTTGTTTCGAAGGGAAGATGAATGAATACCTTAATCAAAGTAATTTCCTCCATTTTCTACTACTTTTTCCCATCT
>NW_017300173.1:25597-27497 GCF_001594075.2 Trachymyrmex cornetzi | reverse complement strand
GACGGTGCCAAGTCTGGAGAGTACGCTGGGTGCGGCAGAACTTCCCATTCAAGTTCTAGAAGTGCCTGCTTCACGCTTTTCGCGACATGCGGTCGAGTGTTATCATGCAACAAAATGACTTTCGATTGTTGGCTACGGATGATCTTTTTTGCATCAATTCGTCACTCAATCGGCCTTTGGAGTAACATTTAATTGTTTCGACAACTCTAAAAGCGTTTGAGCTGGATTCTTATCAAGCACTTCTTGCAGCTCGACATCTTCAAATTTTTTCGGCTGTTCTGGACGTTCTTTGTCTCTCACATCAAAATCACCGTTTCGGAAGAGTTCAAACCAAACTCTACATGTTTTTTCCGATGGAGTTTCATCACCATACACTTCGGATAATAAGCGATGCGCTTCAGCTGCGGTTTTCTTGAGGTAGAAGTAGTGAAGAAGCACATGTCGGAAAAACAGCTTATCGCGATTCGTTTTCAATCGATTGGAAAATCTCTTTGATGTCGAGAAATCTAACCTGTGATTGAATTACGTTCAGCGATGTCTAAACTACAAAAGACATATGACTTCATCGTCGAAACTCGCCAGCGTTGGAGCCAGCACCCTCTAGTAGCGAGCGATAGGAATTAAGATTAACACCTAGCCCGGTATTCATAGTTGATTCTTATTTCAAGACCGTCTTAAGTAATGTCTTAAGACGCTAATGCACCCCTCTGATTGGTTTGCGACTTCTTAAGATCATACTTAAGACAGTCTTGAATATAAGATCTGACTATGGGTGCTTTCCAGCAAGGACACAATCAAACACAGTGTAACACAGTGAATCGTTTCATCCTTGTTTAACGTAAGCAAACAACAAGGATGTATGATTCACTGTGTTACACTGTGTCTGACTGTGTCCCTTGCTGGAAAGCACCCTATGAATACCGGCCTAACATTATACGTACAGGTGGCATCTCTTTGAATGTTTACACAATTGTTAAGACGCTATTAGTATTGCTTCGAAAAATCAGTACTAAAAACTTTAAACGCGTTTTTCTCAAAACAAGGTTTTAAAAAACGGTGTACATGATAACTTTTACAATTCTTAACCGATTCACTTGAAATTTGCACAGATTATTCTCAGATATTTAATCTAAAGAACTACAATATATTGAAAAATTTTTTGTTATTAACATTTAAAGATGGAAATTTTTGGTCAAAAATCGTAATTTTTTTTTCAAACATTGACCATTTTTACAAAAATCAATATTTTGAAAAAACCCTACGTACTTTTATAGCTTTAAGTATGTAGAAAATAAAATTCGTTGGATTATTGTTTCAGATCCAATGATATACAAAATTTCGTGTATACCGTTTATACACTCACCGAAAAAGGAGGCTCAATGGTTCTACTATAACGCCGCCATCTTGTGAGATGAAAATAAAATTTTTTTTGTATTCTCAAAACTTTATATATTAAAGCCCTTTAAACGATTTTCGATTAACTTTATTAGTTTACTGCAAAAAATTGCCAAATTTAAGTATCATTTTCAGGCCTCAAGGGTGGTATCCCCCCTTAAGGAGGTAGTCGAGTAAATTGAAAATTTTATTAAAATTCTAAAAAAATTAGCATATGTTGATCGTATGCATAACAATCATTCCTTAAAATTTCAGATGTCGTAGCCACAGGATAAGCGAAATATTTCGTTTCAAAGTTCACGAATTTAACATGTAAGCCCTATTCCATGCCGTCATGAAACGCACATTAAATTTGATATGAAAGGAATCGGAATTTACGAACTTTTTAAAAAACTGATATGTTGTATATAATAATGTTAGCAATGATATAAACAAAATTGGTGACTCGTAGCCACATGCTTTTTTAATAAAAGCGATATGAAAATGATGATATTCGTCGGAAGAA
>NW_017300173.1:22946-25425 GCF_001594075.2 Trachymyrmex cornetzi | reverse complement strand
TGGGAAACAGGACGTTGCCACATCTTTGTCAACACGAATGGTACAGGACAATGAGTGTGTGCGTGAAGCGATCTCATTGGTCAATGCTGTATCATTACATCAAAAAGTTTAACCGTTTGTACACGAATTAACTTTTGGAAGTGACTGTCACTCGACTACCTCCTTAAGGCTCCTAACTACTCAGCCAAGAACTCTGCGTTGACGGTGACGACACAGAATCAGACGGCGGTCTGGCGAAATCGGTAGTCACACACTTAAGGGGATGCTGGAGTGACGGGGTCGAAGTTAATCAAGGTCGATAGTAGATATTTTAAATTCCAAATTCGACAATAGTGATATCTTTCATTCATTTCTTATACTTATTATATATCGTGTCTCGTTCAAACGCATTCATCTGTCCTTATCTAACATACTGCAACGCCATCTCTTAGAAAGAGATCAACTAAAATACTGCTCGGTTTCATGGCTTCACGTCAATTTCACTCGTAATATACAAACGAAATTTTCGGTGACTCTTTTCTCTTATATCAAAGCCCCTACCTCGTTTCTAAAAGCATAGGATTGTTCTTCAAAGTTTTCTGTAGGCTGCTGGCTACTTATTTTAAACGAGTAAAATCCGAAACTCTTATATGCAGCACATATTGTGACGAATTGACTGCAGGAGTCGGTGATAAAACTACAATTTTTAATTTTCTTTCATTTTTCGCATTAAATTGTAGCTGGCAGCCTGTGTTGTTGTCGATACTTTAATTGTGGAGAAGGACTTTTCAATCCATAAACGCAATTAAGAGAAAAGAGTCTTTAAAAATTAATGGTAAAACAGTCCTACTCACACAATTTTCGGGGAAGCGAATAAGTCGTCGAATCTTTCGATGGCTTTGTACTCTTGTGAACAGGCCGATCAAGAAAAAACCAAAGAAAAAATCCCAAAGAAGGCAGACGAAAAATCGATTACTATTAGTTTAGAGAATGCTTTTAAAACGCCACTTGTGCCACCAAGATTGAAAAACGAGGAAGCGAGAAGGACCGCCGAAAAGGCCAGACAGGATGCTTGAGAACGAGCTAGAATGAAAAGCGATGAAGACTTAAGTTTAAGTCCTGAAGAGAAAATTAAAGAATTAAGAATGAAGGTGACGCGGAGGCAACTCTCTATGGACGATACGAAAAAGGGCGATACGCCGAAGACTGAGAGAATTAAATCGTATAACTTTAGCGCAATACATAATTCAGAGCTGAAATTACAAATCAGCAAAAGTACCGATAATATGAAAAACGTCGCAAAAAAAATTAATTTCCAAAAACTGCCAGCGACTAGCGCGAAATCGATGGACGAGATGCTAAATACTGCAGGTTTATCACTTGCGGATAATAATAGCATGGTAATCAAATGGGACAAAAAACCGAAGGACTCGGAGACAAGAAAAAGTATTATACAGGCAGTGTCAGATTTCTTCTTCAAAAAGGAAACAAATCCATCGCTCAATCAGAAGGACAAGTTATCGGTATTCCGACTGACTTCAAGAGGGTCAAAAGGAAAAGTAAGTATTATCACTATTATTATTATCATTAATATTATTATTAACATGTGAAATGTTCTGAGAAAGAAAACTATAATATATTGTTTCTGTATGTAAAACGCAGATTGATAAAACTATTCCATCGAAATGCGACATGAGACCTAAAATTTATGCGAAGATATGCTCGTAGGAAATTTCTACGATATCAAGTATCGATAACAACACAGGCTGCCAGCTACAATTTAATACGAAAAATGAAAGAAAATTAAAAATTGTAGTTTTGTCACCGGCTCCTGCAGTCAACTCGTCACAATATGTGCTGCATATAAGAGTTTCAGATTTTACCCGTTTGAAATAAGTAGCCAGCAGCCTACAGAAAACCTCGAAGAACAATCCTATGCTTTTAGAAATGAGGTAAGGGTTTTGGTATAAGAGAAAAGAGTCGCCAAAAATTTCGTTCGTATACTACGAATAAAATTGACGTGAAGCCATGAAACCGAGCAGTATTTTAGTTGATCTCTTTCTAAGAGATGGCGTTGCAATATGTTAGATAAGGACAGATGAATGCGTTTGAGCGAGACACAACGATAAAAATAATAAGTATAAGAAATGAATAAAAGATGTCACTACTGTCGAATTTGGAATTTAAAGTCTGTACTATCGACCTTGATTAACTTCGACCGTCACTCCAGCATCTTAAGGGGATCTCCAATCTCCCTCTCATTCTCTCTCCCATTACACTATTGAATGGAAAGAGATAGAAATGGCCGTCTGCCACGATCCCTCTTTCTCATCCCTATTGACCATTTTGACACACGGATCGCGCAGTTCCATTCTCTATATGCTTTGTCACCTGCGAGCGGACATGATATCGTGCTTGCATGTAGAGACCCTTTACTAGAGACTGATCATTTCGGGACTTTTGCTGATTGGTGCACGTGACTTCAGCACACTAATGGCGG
>NW_017300173.1:2433-21341 GCF_001594075.2 Trachymyrmex cornetzi | reverse complement strand
GGCGCCGCCATTAGTGTGCTGAAGTCACGTGCACCAATCAGCAAAAGTCCCGAAATGATCAGTCTCTAGTAAAGGGTCTCTACTTGCATGTGTGTTACAGCGCCACACCACGATAAATGGCCGAACTTATAGGCGTGGAAAAGTTTTGACAACGAAATTTGTGTACAACGCGATTTCGTTATTATTTGCTTAATTATGATAATGTGACTTATTTCGTACTTCTCAAAATCGTAATTTTCGATGACAACTAAAGTTATCTTGGAATTTTATACGTAAAAGTGTATATTTAACTCGTTTCAACAGTTGTGAAACCGCGTGTTTCTGCCAGAATATAGGCTCACTTTACGAGTCTTTTACGACCATTTACTGACTATCAAGGGAGGAAAGGACAGTTGTCATCGATTTTTACAAGTGTTTTAAAGCGATCCCATCATTTCGTTTCGTCCAAATTGTCTTTGTTTACAAATGACATTGTGCGTAAATTTACGTGTCATTCCTTGCTTCTGACGTCACAATTCCAACATGACCGCCGCGACTAGTCAGGGGCCTTAAATATTAAAAACTTGAAAGGAATCTATACATATGTAAATAATATTGTATTACCTCCTTCACCACGCAGCGCTTTTTCGACACTTACGCCCCGGCTTTCTAATTCTTTTTGTTTTACTTCAGTTTCTTCCAGTTTTCTTTGTATTTCTTGGGCCATTCGTAATCTTGAAAATGTATTTAATTTAGCAGAATTTTCAAATTAAAATTGCACTACAAGCATATATAAGTATGCTCAAATTTGTTTTGGCATGTTGTTCTCTTTATTTAAATATAATACAAGTATATTACGCCTTACCTCTTTAATTGTGCTTGTCTAGTTATTTTTTTAGTAGTCTTCAATTTACGAGAAACGCTATTGCACGATTCTTCAGTTGCCGTAACTTTTTGCGTGCATGACGCTGATAAAGCAGTTGTTTTAGTATCGTCATCTGATAAACTGTCATCTAAAACATAAAGGTATAAAATTATCATAATACAATATTATTTTGTATCCTTGTATCATTAACGAGATAATTAACAAGAAAAATACAAATATAAAAGGGATTAGTCCAAATACATTACTTTCTGTTTTGTAACATAAGAGTTATTTTAAAATAGCGTACAATATATAATAACTCACAAAATAGAACTGTTATTTTATGATAATGAAATCAAATAATTTATGTATTTATTATCACAAAAAGTACAATGTGCATGTGACACAGATGCATACTCTGTAATTTAAATAACGTTACAACATATTCTCGTAAAATGATAAGAATATTTGTATAAGTCGTACCCGCTGACACTCGAGTGGTATACGTAGAATAATTAAGCGGTGGTGGCGGCACAGGTGGTGGCTTTTCAGTGAAGAAATTTCCTACGAGCATATCTTCGCATACACTTTTAGGTCTCATGTCGCATTTCGATGGAATAGTTTTATCAATCTGCGTTTTACATACAGAAACAATATATTATAGTTTTCTTTCTCAGAACATTTCATATGTTAATAATAATATTAATGATAATAATAATAGTGATAATACTAACTTTTCCTTTTGACCCTCTTGAAGTCAGTCGGAATACCGATAACTTGTCCTTCTGATTGGGCGATGGATTTGTTTCCTTTTTGAAGAAGAAATCTGACACTGCCTGTATAATACTTTTTCTTCTCTCCGAATCCTTCGGTTTTTTGTCCCGTTTGATTATCATGCTATTATTATCCGAAAGTGAGAAACCTGCAGTATTTAGCATCTCGTCCATCGATTTCGCGCTAGTCGCTGGCAGTTTTTGGAAATTAATTTTTTTTGCGACGTTTTTCATATTATCGGTACTTTTGCTGATTTGTAATTTCAGCTCTGAATTATGTATTGCGCTAAAGTTATACGATTTAATTCTCTCAGTCTTCGGCGTATCGCCCTTTTTCGTATCGTCCATAGAGAGTTGCCTCCGCGTCACCTTCATTCTTAATTCTTTAATTTTCTCTTCAGGACTTAAACCCAAGTCTTCATCGCTTTTCATTCTAGCTCGTTCTCGAGCATCCTGTCTGGCCTTTTCGGTGGTCCTCCTCGCTTCCTCGTTTTTCAATCTTGGTGGTACAAGTGGCGTTTTAAAAGCATCCTCTAGACTAGTAGTAATCGACTTTTCGTCTGCCTTCTTTGGGATTTTTTCTTTGGTTTCTTCTTGATCGGTCTGTTCACAAGAGTACAAAGCCATCGAAAGATTCGACGACTTATTCGCTTCCCCGAAAATTGTGTGAGTAGGACTGTTTATTGGTGACATTATAAAAGTAGGCACAAACTTGTTACCAACGGAAGAAATATTAGATAATGACGGTTTTATCGGTGATAGCCCGGTGGTAAAAGATGAAGCTCTGGCAGCTCTTCGGGCCTTTTTTTCGGCTGACTTTTGTTTGTGAGCCTCAAGTTTATCCATTAGAAGATTTTGAATAAGATCCTTTTGCTTTGACCGTTCTCTTGTAATTTCTTCAAGTTTCCTCGAGGTCGCTGGTGAATTGATACCATTACTGTTATCGTTTACACTCATTGTTTCTTGACACTTAATCTCTTCAGTGATCATTTCTGCGGTGCGTGTCTGCGCTAAGCTTTTCGAGTTTTTTCGTCTTGATTTTCTTACGTCAATGGAATCCTTGGCGTTGCTAAACTCTGCGATTCGAGATTGCAATCTCTTTACGTATTCTAGATAGTCTGGATTGTTGGAATCCACCTTGGCTAATTCCTCGTGTTTCTCTGTCATTTTTACAGGAACTATAGACACCTGAGGGTTAATCGGACTGGCAAGCACTGTAACGACTTCGCTAGTAGTCGTATCTTCCGCTGGTTCAACAAGTAACAGACTATCTTCCTCTATCGATTGAAGTAATTCTTTATTAAAAGCTTCTGCTAATTGTTCCCGCTTTACGTTCTCCTTAAATTCATCTTCACCTTGTTCCTCAGTTCGAATTTCCGGCTTTATTGATGATTTATTCATAATAGGCTCGTTTAATTTGCCCATCACATCCTCCATAGTAATTGGATCAATCTCAATCACATTAGCGTCCTTGAAGCCTTCTTCTTCGTCTTCATCGTACGAGTCATTTTCCAGATCGAGTCTCGCTATCGGTGCATCAGCGACTGGTAGATTACGCATGTTAGTTGAAACAGGAATATTGGAAAGAGTTGTCTTGACATTTACGAATTCGATGTAGCCTCGATTTTTCAGCATCGCGACATTCGAGGCATCTTGGAGACTGTCATCCAGCAGTGACTCATTGTCCGTGTCCATGTAATTAATGTCTTCGCCATTGACTAACAGTTTTGACGTATTATTGTTCGGGTATTCCTGTTGATCGACTACTCGATCGATCATAGAATAGTCGAGTTCCGTATCCTCTTCTTTAACAATTCTAGCAAGTGTAGAGGATAGTTTTGTATTATTTCTTCGTACAGTGATAAAACCAGGATCGATATCAAGTTCTACATCACGAAGGTCTTCAGAAACCAAAGCTTCCCCGTCGCGAGCCCATTCGGAAAATTCTGTTTCAGTGAATGCTGCGGTGGTAATGTCGTTTTCCTCGGAATCGTCTTGTTTATTAGACATTGCCGAAGCTTCGGAAGTAGAACTACTGCAGTTACTCCTGCTGTCATCCCGCAAGTCTAATTGTTCCATATTATTATTTACAATTTCAATAGTATGTGTATTGTTAATTGAATCATGTAATCGGCGATCCTGCAGAAAGGAGACTTCGATAGAATCTGGTTCGAAAGTCTGGCCATCGTCAGGATTATAATGTTCGTATCGATCAATTCCTTCATCCAATAAAAGATCGCCATCGGTGCTGTGAATCTGTAATCTAGGTGGCGAAAGATTTACAGCAACAAGTTGTTCGTTCTCAATTGCTCCGTTAGAATTAAAGGAAGATAATGAATCACTATCTATCTCAGAATCGCCCGAACTGGCATCCTTGTCTTCGTTCTTCTTGCTCCAATCTACTTGCGGCACGACAATAGATGTTTCGTGAAGGGGACTACGCGGTCTAAAACCATTACTTTCTTCCATGTTGTTTGATAGAATTTTCTCAGCATTTTGCGAGCTTTTTATATCCTCTACAGCGTTTTTCGTCAAGTTATTAGTTTGCTGTAGAAATACTTGTTCGTTGATTAACTCCCTGTCTTTCATCGATGATTCACTGCAGATGTTGGGTGCTGTTTTCGATTTCAAGATACTGGATTCTTTTACTAAATCAGGTAATTGCTGCGTCTTGGATGTTTCTATCAAGGTTGTCGGTTTCGCGATATTATTCGATGAATTTCGGCAATGATCAGATGATAATTGTCGAGAAAATAAAATTGTAGGCGATAATGGAGAAAGCGGTGCATTGTTGATTCGCAGTTTACTAGTACCTTAAAAAAATACAATCGTACACATAAAAAATGCTTTTCAAGAATATATCATTTTACAATTTTTTTTTCTCTTTTTTCAATATATCATAAATATTGTTATGTTATATAGCATTTAGACATTTTAGACCGTGTGCGGAGACGTTTGAATAAAACGTTTAAACTCGGGGATGATATTAGCCGTAACTCATACAGGGCATTATAGGGCTATAGGACTTTGAAACATATTACCTTACATTCACTGTTTACAATTTTTTATTATTATTATTATTATTATGTTAGAAATTCAAAAGTAACACTTCAATATGGAACACGTGTGTTAATTAAGTTTGCATACTAAAATAAATATCAAAAAAATTATTTTTAATAAATAAATTGAGTTTCTAACAAAATAATAATTATAATTATAATAATAAAAATTTGTAAACAGTGAATGTGAGGCAATATGTTTCAAAGTCCTATAGACCTATAGTGCCATGTATAAGTTACGGTTAATATCATCCTTGAGTTTGAGCGTTTTATGTCTCCGCGCACGGTCTAAACGCTATGAAACAAAAGGAGTGGGGATGACGATAGACAAAATTGGTTGAAATGTGTAACTCGGCTGCAGGCCTGTGTTATTGAAAAGTTTTGGGTATTAGAAATGTTACAAAATAATATAGAAATTAATATATTGAAATACTATTAAAAACATGAAAGTGTAAAAATAAAGGTACCTTGAAGAAATGCCTGCATGGTAGGACTAGGCTCTGGCGCTGGATTTAACAACTTCTGATGCTGGGAGATTGCATCAGTAAAATTTCTCAACTTCGTGTCTACATTAGATGTCGAACCTGATTTTATGATGGAACCACCTAACGCTGATCCTCCCAATAAATAACGTTTTTTCAATTCCAAAGAGAGCCTCGAAGCGATTCCGCCAGTGGAATGAGTACGATTCAAAAGATAATCTCCCTTTCGTGGATTTAACAACGGTATGCAGTTATTTGTATCAACAGAAGCTGGCACGTTACAATTTACTTCTTTATTCAACTCCATCTTAATATGGTCTTCCAAAAATCGCTCCCTAGTGTCTTGCTGTTTCTTGTCCTGTGTCAAGTTGCCATTAATCGAAGAGATCATCTTACTTTTCACCTGCACCTTCTTCGGTTCAACATAAGCGCCTCTCGTTTTTCGCACATAAGAATCGTTGATGGTAATTTCGGGAATCTCATGCTGTGTAGGAGTCGCTTCATCGTGCTCGAATTCAGAGTCGGTCGAAATCTCAGTTGCGGAATTTTCCACACTCTCATCAGTCGATGCATCTTCCGAAGATACAACCTATAGATCAAAGTGTGCTAAATGAATGAGAATTATAACAAATATATAACTAGAATAATAAGCAAGAGTTTAATAAATTAGTAAGTGTTGAATAAAGAAAGACACAGATGCTAATATTCTGATTACGAGTGGATATATTCTGACATGTGTTATTTCTGTAAATAGTGTTTATATGTATGTATAAACCAATATTTTATCACATATTTTATAATTAAAACAAAAACATGGTGAGACATTTAATAAAGTACTACTGGCTGGTGGTAATTTCTAAATGAATTAGTCAATATTGGTGAGCAAACTCCTACTTTTTTTAGAATAAGCAAACATCAACGATTAATGATTTGAGTCAATGTTAATAATAAATTAGTTCAATAACACACCATTCATACACAACAAGATGGATTACCTTTTTTTCAATGCTCCTTATATAATTGGTCGATTAAAAATTAGCCCCATTGAAAATTTAAAAATCAATCACCATCAGCCAAGAATTTTGCTTGTATTTTTTTTACTTTATTAATACATCTCACAATTTTCTCTAATTTAAAATTACACAACTACGATATCTACTAAAGATGTTTAAGAAAGAAATTATGAATTATATAATGTATCAATTCAGAAATCTCTGTACCTAAATTGTAAAATCGCAAATCTCAGTTATATTCCTAACTTCAACTTAAAAAAAAAAAAAAAAAAAAAAAAAAAAAAAAAAAAAAATTTTTTTAAAAAAAAAAAAAAAAAAAAAAAAAAAAAAAAAAAAAAAAAAATACGGATTAATAAATAAATAAGAAAGAGCCATGAGCCAAGCTAGATGTTAATGCTATATATTAAATCTCATATACTACATATAAAAACAAACGTTTCAACCTTTATCGGGTCACTCTCAATGTTTAAAATTCGCCTAAAACTACTAAAAATAATTTTGGTGTATAAACAATAAAATAATATAATTATCCCTAATTCCTGTTTTATGTGTTTTACATATTTCGATATAAACAATAAAATAATATAATATAATAATCCCTAATTCTTACGCGTTTTACATATCGCTCGCAGTTCTTCTTTTTTGATGGAACGGATGGACGGCCAATCATTCAATTAATATAAAAATAAGAGGCAATAAACCATTCACGCTAGTTGTCGGCAGCAAAAATTATATATTATCAAGAACTATAGAAATCAAAGCCTTACACGGTCTAGCTGGATCTTAATGCTTGTATGATTCTTATGTGAATTTATATACTACGTATGTAATCCCATAGAAACGCTAACTCTACTAAACTACCGCAGTAATATCACGAGTTAAATTGACTAGCAATTTAACAAATTTTTGATGCTTATTCGCATCTTCGAAACGATCTTAATAATGATGAATAACATATTAAAATCTGTAAATAATTAATTCTTATTGCGAAAAATATTACCTCGGCCGGGAGTCGAACCCGGATCTCTTGCATACCGTGCGAGCGTCCTAAGCCTTTAAACTACCGAGGCCTTAGTAATATTTTTCGCAATAATTGGCATATGAAGGAACAACGTCTCTTTAGGCGACATAAATAAATAATATAATATATTATAGGACCGTACATGTGATAACACAAACTATAAAAATCAAAGCCTTACACGAACTAGCTGGATCTTAATGCTTGTATGATTCTTATGTGAATTAATTATTTACAGATTTTAATATGTTATTCATCATTATTAAGATATTTTCGAAGATGCGAATAAACATCAAAAATTTGTTAAATTGCTAGTCAATTTAACTCGTGATATTACTGCGGTAGTTTAGTAGAGTTAGCGTTTCAAGACCGGAAATTTTTCGGCGCGCGTTTCTGTGGGACTACATACGTAGTATATAAATTCACATAAGAATCATACAAGCATTAAGATCCAGCTAGACCGTGTAAGGCTTTGATTTCTATAGTTTGTATTATCACGTACGGTCCTATAATATATTATATTATTATCAAGAAGTTACAAAAATTCAGACGTTTCGGTTTTAAATTAGACCATCTTCAGTTAAAGATAAGTACGTGTTTAGCATACAAAGTAAATTCAATTAATAGCAATTAGAAAGTCGCAGATTAATACAATTCTTTATAATTATTTAGTCGACAACAATAATTTTATTCGTGAACTAATCGGTTCCTTCTCTATACAAAAAGAGTAATTCTTCGGCAAAAATTATTCCTCGTTCACCCTGAGAAGTATTCAAGAAGAGAAAGGAAATTCATCAAGGTTCGTGATAAAATTCCGCGATGTATAATATTGAACACAAGATTTCCCGATTCTGTTATATTTATAGATAATAAGCGTCAAAAAAAGAAAATTATTTATATAAAACTGTAAATTCTAATATATTACCTGTGTTAACAATATATCAACCAGCAAATACAGGAATTGGAAAAATAGATGTATTAAAATTATGAGTCAAAACTAAAATGCAGAGTTCCATTACTGAGTCAACATATTTATACCAAATTATGTGGCGCTAATGGTAATTTTAATATCATGATATAGATGAAGTATTTAATAGAGGTAAATATATTTCTGGAAATTTCTCCGTATCAGTCTGTTTGTTAATTCCGTTTATTTGTTTTTTTATGAATATCATTTCAGATGTAAGTCTCTTGTGCAAAGAAGGTTCGATGTCAAGAATTTAAACATTTTCCCAGTCAAAGCTGTGATATAACTGGACTTGATGCTGTGCAACTATAGTGTGTGCGTTGCTAGATTTTGAAGAGCTAGATTTGTATTCAGCAATTCTAATTCCAATCTTCCTTTTTGTTTGACTTACATAAGAAGCGTTACAATCGAGACAATCAATCTTATAAATGACACTATTCTGTTCCATAGTTTTTAATTTATCTTTACCTGTTTTTATAATAGAATTTAAAGCATTTATAGGTTTAAAGGCAACTGTAAAGTTATTCCTTTTTGCAATCGATTTAAATTTTTCGGAAACATCTTTAATATAAGATATAATAAAATAATTATTTGTTAAATCATTAGAATCATGCAAAGAAACAATATTAATATACAAATTTTCTCGTCTCGTTAAGATCTTAATTCTTCTTTATTATAGTCGAAAACAGAAATTATATTATATTATTTTATTATTTATATCGAAATATGTAAAACACGTAAAACAGGAATTAGGGATAATTATATTATTTTATTGTTTCTATCAAAATTATTTTTCGTAGTTTTAACGTTTTAGGCAAATTTTAAACATTGAGTATGACCTGATAGAGGTTTAAAACGTTTGTTTTTATATGAGATTTAATATACACCCTGTATAGCATTAACATCCAGCTTGGCTCGCCCTTTCTTGTTTATTTATTAATTTGTTCGAATTAACCTTATTATATTAATTGAAGTATTGGTAAAATACGGATTGGTTTAATATATAAGTATATAGAAGTAAAATATGTATATAATCTATCAATATTTAATAAATTTGCAGTAAATATGCAGAATAATAAAATATAATAACATTGGATCACTTAAATAGATTTGACCAGTCTAAAATAGTTTTCCAACAAAAATTCAATTGTATGTTATATTTTTCGCAATTCTTCGCATTTCTTAGAATCGTTAATATTAAATGTTTTGATAAAACTAGAGAGACCTCAAGTTTTATAAATAAAGCTTTGATTTGACAGAGGAGTAAGAGTTTAATATTTAATCGTATTCTTGAAACTTAATTTGCGAGAAATTATTCGTTTTTAATTATTTATAATTTGAAAATTATTTATGTAGCGTGGGAACTTTCATAAACTTTTAATATTCAAAAATACTAAACAGTTGTATTAGTTAGATAATTATAATAAAACGTATATATAAGTGAAAGCATTTCTTATAAAGCACTATATTACAAAATAATTTAATAATAATAGCACAGATATTATTATATTAACATTATGAAATTACGCATTTGTCTTTCTTTGATTGACCATTTCTAGGAATAAATTTGATAGATTCCTCAGGTTTATTTGACAAATGCGAATTTGTATGATAAACTTCTTGAGCCGACGTTACACTTCTGCTTTGACTTTGTAATTTTGACATATCGGCAACATTATGATTTTCTGCTATCATAATATTTTTAACATCTTTCATAATTTCGTTGTTGAAATTCGGAAGATTCGTAATGTCCCGACTTTGTAATTTTGCGACATTTCGTATTATTGGTCTTTGAACATCTATTGAATTAGTATCAGGATTTTGAATATCTTGACAATGAATTTTCGAGACATCATTAACATCTCGACTTATTACTTCTGAAACATCCTTAATGTCTCGACTCTTAACTTTTGAAAACTTTTCCACATCTTGACTTTGAATGCTAGAAACATTATTGCTATTCTGACCATATAATCTTGAAATATTCTCGACAGTTTGACTTTGTAGTTTTGGCATATCTTCAATAGCTTGATTTCGACATAAAAGTTTTAAGTTTTTTTTTGCTAATTTTCTTACTGAAATTTCAGGCGGAGAGAGTTCAGTGTTAGAAATTTTCAAATTAGGATTCTCTATTAAAGTCTTTTGAAAAGGACTAATTATGTCATAAGAAACATTTTTTTGCTCGGGCCTTTTAGGAACTTTTTTAACACGATTTTCTGCTAAATTATTATTTATAATTGTATCTTTAATATTCATAGATGTACTTACTATTCTCTCGATGATTATTGTCTTTACTGCGGGTTCATCTTTAGTTGTCGTGTTTTTTAATTCAGATAATGATTTAGAATAACTGTTAATACTTTTAGAAAAAACCCGCGGTGTATCTTCATTCAAATTAGTATCGCTTTTATGCAACCTATTGTATTTGATAACTTTATCTGTATTATTATTTAACCGTGAAGAAGCAGTTAATTTTCTATTGAGAAGTATATTATTTCCGAATAACAAATTTTTCTTTGATTTATTATCTTTATCCAGGTTATCACTTGAAATATGTATTTTGTTAGGTTGTTTTTCATCACTATTATTACTTATTGTTAGTATAGTTCCATCTAAATTAATCGTATTCGCTTTTTTTTCTTCATTTTTTGTATTATTTGAAATATTGGTTTGTATATCTGTTTTAATTATATTGTCATCTTTGATTATATCGTTTATCATGTTGTTGTTTAAATTTATATTATCGTTCTTTTCTTGATTTGTTCCATTTATGTCACTATTCAGACCGTTGTCTGTTGGATTAATCCTTTTTTGTTCTTTTCTATCATCTGTATTTTTTACATCTGTTTGCAACGTCAATATGTTGGAAATCACAGCAGTAGGAAATTTGAAATTGTTAGTATTTATATTCATATCTGTATCTGCATCTGTATCTGAAATATTTTTGTTCTCTAATGTAAGAATATTATAGTTCGATGTTAGTGGATCAATATGATCATTGTCAATATTTAATTGAGAATTTAATTCAATAAGACCATTTCTTGTTAAACTATCGCATGCGGTTTCCTTTTCATCATTACGCACTGCTTCAAATTCTGACAAATAAAACTGAGACCTCATCTCATCACCTTCCAAATTTGCAATTTTATTTTGCTCTTCGATTTGATTAAATTGTTGATCAATCACATCAATGTCATTCTCGTCCAAGTTGCTTATTTCTTCGATATCAATTTCTAACTTTCGTCTTTCATTTTGTTTAATAGCAATTATGTTGGAAATTTTAGATTTGTTATTATTTGAAGAACTGGTCTTATTAAAGTATTTTAGCATTTCCTCTGCATTTATTCTATTGGATAATTTAGGCTTAATATGTAACTTTACCACTTTCAGATTAGATGTATTTTCAACTTCCTCACTTTGTGTAGGAACTTGACTTTTCGAAACAATTTTTTTATTCTCCGTAAAATATTTACTCATCTTCAACTGGGCATATTCAGTTGACAGTGGTCGAAGTCCATTTCCTATAGTTTTATTCTTTGCTTTTCTTTGCTTTAAATCGCGCTTCAGCTTATCAAATGCGTTATTACAGTTACCAAAACTCGGAACACTACGCGATTCTAGGGGAACCAGTAATCTCGAAGTTTCTAAAGATAATTCGTCAAGCTGTATCTCTTGTGTCGGAGATGGCGATGTCACTATTACTATTGGGTGTATCGACTCTTGTAATACGCTCGCAGGAGGTATCGAAGTTGTTGAATGTATGGCAACATTCTTGTCAATAATATTGCTCATATGAATATTATTAATATCATCAATAAACTCAACATTCCTATCTTTGTTAATAAAATAGCTGTCCTTGCTTTGATTAGTAACATTAATATTTTCACACTTAAATATTTCTGTTTCTTCAAGCAAATTAGATTTCGAGTATTCTACTAAATCGTCCAAGTGATCGCTAATAATTGAATCGTCACTATGCAACATCTCTACCGATTGATAAATCTCTGACGATGAAGAAGATAAAGAATTTTTGCTTTCATTCAAAGAAGTGATCACACCCGGCAATTCATCAGCATTAAGGATAGTTTCGTTATCGGAAACCCTGAAATCCTTGCTTGTTTCAACGCAAGGTATAATATCTGCAACTGTAATTTTCGCAACTGTTTCTAAACCAACTGCCAAACTATTTAACACGGAATCTCCTTTCAAATTATTTGTAAATAAATTTAATGAATTCTTAACTAGATTATTTCTACTCCGATCATTAACATTTGCATTGAAATTAATAGAATTTGGTGTAAGACTTCTTATGTTAACATCGAGGATATTACTTTGTGAACAATCGTCGTAAATTTTATCATCTGATTCGTCTAATTCTAATCGAATATTTTCGTCCACAAAACTTTCGTACTCAGAATTGCAATCTTCTTTGTCTAAGTGATTAAGAGCAATACTTGTCAAAAATATCAAGGATTCATTTTGATCCGAAATATCATCGTTAGTGTTATTTGGCATTGGAAGAGACATTGAATCAGTTACGCAAATTACATTTTCAGAAAGTTGTGAAATAACATTGAGAGATGCACCATTTTTATGAGTGGAAATCATACTGTCTTGATCGTGCATACTTTTAGCTAATTCATTAGAAATTAATGCTGTCTCATTGGAGAATTTTAACAGTTCTCCGAAAGTATTTCTCTCGGATGATAGATCATTATCATTTGTATTCATGTTGGAAATTGAGGGCGATGTTACTTTGGATTCGAAAGAAATGAATGACTCTTTAACTATAACGGGATCTATAGAGCCTTGAGATTGCTTCACCTCTGTTTCCGAACCGGTATCGGTATCACAATTGCGCGGTGGCACCTTCAACCATACTTCCTGCTTTCGGAGCTCTCGCGCGCGTACGTCTTCCTCGTCTTCGGTCGCAGTGTCGCTTTCATCGTCTAATAAAGAAATCAAAATATATATTACAATATAAACATAAATTGGAGAATTTGTTAAAATTATCACACATTCTGTTCTTTTTTTTCCTTCTGTTCTTTTTGTTTTTTATAATTCAAATCGATACATAGAATGTTTTCATAACGAAAACCGTGCTATGTAAAATGAAAGAACAAAAAATATTGACGTTGTATAATTTTAACATGTTTTGTGCGTAAGTACATATACTTTTATATATGTATGATAAATGTTACCTTCACTAGTATATTCATCACTAGAATCTTCATATTCGTTGCTCCCAGTGTCAGATTGCCCGATTGTAGCATGTGGATGCGAATAACGCAATGTCCAATTTTTAGCTAATTCGAGAGTTCCTTCAGTCGTTAGTGGTTGATCTATAGCTTCCTCAAATACTTCATTATCCTCATCAGAATCACTACAAAAAATTGATAATTTGAACAATTATTATAATAAAATATTATATAAATATTATATAAATAATATTATATAAATAATATATGCATGTTTACCTCATATCAGAAATATCATCACTGGATCCCATTTCTGCAGTAGAAGCACCAAAATTTCTGTCTGTCCATTCATCTTCATCCATTTGACTGTGACCTTCTTCGGGATCTGATATTTCTGCTAGATTTTCAAATTCAATTCTTTCTGGAGTTTGACCACGATCAAGTAAATCTAGTCCAACAATGCCTTCTAAGGACGTTTTGGCCTGAGAGCACGATATATATATAATTTCAAATAATTGCTTATTATTTTTTAATGTTTTAAACATTGTATAAAAAGATATATAAATATTATTTTAATAACTGTTTCTTATTTTTATGTTTTATTTCTATATCATTATTACAAGCTTTTTAATACCTTTTCTGGTGTTTTTGATGCAGTCGCAGCATTAAGTACATTTTCTTTATTCACCAAGTTAATCCTTTTTTTTTCTGCTCTAGATTTCATTGTTCCCGATAATCCAAAGTGTTGCGTACAGTAAAAGCGTCCTCCGTTTTTTTCTCGATCAAATGTATGATTTCCTATATAATAGTAATAATTTCGTATATAACAGTAATTATATAAAATCAGAAAAGGTTTATAAAATATTATAAAGAGAGAATAGAATATTACCTATTCTTAAAGAGATAGAACAATATTCACAACGAAAACAACCGCGGTGAAAGAATTTGCCTTCCGCACTTAGTCTTTCCATAAGGTAAACTCTTTTATTGCAAAAATGGCACATCTCTGAACTCCCTTGCACTGGTAATGCGATAGTAGGTTTAGTATTCTAAACAAAAATAAGTTATACAATTTGATATAACAATTATTAATTCTGCATTGTTTAATATGAAAAATTATTTAAAAATGTATGTGCCTAATTTTATATACCGAGTGTCCCATTTTAATTGACCACCTCAAATTCTCTTGAACGCTGCATTTTAGGGAAAAATGCTCGAGATAAAAGTTTTGTGACTTTGAGGGGGACATAAGATGGTACCATTGGTTTGACTTTGGTTGGCGTTGTCAAGATCAGAGCAAGCAGGTCACTTTGAATTTTTTAAACGGAACCCCCCATTTTTCATTACATATTCTGGTAGCTTATATTGAGAGTTTTTCAAAACACTATAATAAAGTATTCTTTTATTAAGTACTTTTTGAATTATAAGGCTTGAAAGTTACAATACAACCGGCATTAATATTACCCAAGGTGTCCAACCAACTAAAATCTATTGAATGGCTAAAACCTCTTGAATATTATGACCTGGATAACATTTGTCAAGATCAAGGCCAATGGAGATTGTTTTTCTTATTTTCATTTTTAAGTAAAAATTAATTTTTAGTACAAAAATGAAAATAAGAGAAACAATCTCCAATGGCCTTTTGATAAACGTTATCCGGGTCATAATCATGAATAACATTCAAGAGGTTTCAGCCGTAGGTCGGATACCTTGGGTAATGTTAACGCTAGTGGTAGATATTGTAACTTTCAAGCTTTATAACTCGAAAAATATTTAATAAAAAAATATTTTATTGTAGTGTAAAAAACTTTGAAAATCTTGAAAAGTCGTACGTCCCTAGGTAGTGGAAGAAGTGGGGTGGACCTCTCTTCACATGGAAAGTTGTGTGTGAACGTCCCTAGGCGGAGAGGCGTTTCGTTTTGCTTGAAGTCGTTATAAAATCACAAATTTTCTGCTTTAAAAACAAATATTATAAAAAAGTAATGTTTTCAAAGAAAATTTTTGTTTTCAAAGCACAATTTTTGTTTTAAATAAGAGGGGGTCCTCTATTCTATATAATTACCTATATTACAATTTACGTATTTATAATCACAACCTAGTTTACTGAAAAATTTCATTTACTTTGCAGACTATAAGATTATAAACATATTAAAATTTAACAAGAGATCAAAAGAATTATATCTACATAGTACAGACATATTTTTAGAATATTTTGATACGTGTTATACATGTACCAGGATTAAACAAAATCTTATAAAAATACCTTTTGTGTAAAATTGTCAATTTCTTAAAGAATGCGAACCTACTGTAATTTATATCTTCTCTCCTAATTAAATAAACTTCTCTTTATAAAACGGGGATGTAAGACATAAAAACGCTAATACGCTATGGACGTTAAAATTTTAATATTCCGTTGACTATTTTCCTACGAAAACTTTAAAGTTTGTATTTACCGATTTCTGCAGCTTGGGTTCCACATCCTGATTTTTATTCGAAAATTGTTCAGCCATAGCTGAAACTTTATTGTATCCGAGCGCGCTACCTTCCTGAATCTTCTTGCCTATATTCCTCAGAGTATTATCTATATCAGCGTACTTACTGTAGGTGTGCCTTTGATCGTTGCCTCGCTTCTCCATCTTAATCTGCCGAGCTAAAAACTGAATGAAACATATACACATCTGAAAAAGTGCGAGAATGTCAGTGCTATTGAGTGTTTTTTTGCCAACCTGCTCGCGACTCCATTTCGGCACTTTTTCTACACGTTCGTGGCGAATGCTGCGACCCATCTTGTTCTCTTCGATTTTTTTTTCAATTTCTTTCACGTTCCAGTCAGTTTTCTCAATTTTACCTACGTATAAATATACTTTATTACTCGATTTGTAAAGCGGCGTTTACAATGATATTAAATGGAGTATTCCTCAACAAAAAAATAAGTTAGAAGTTCATAGTTCTATCAATTGAACAATCTGATTAAACAAGCATATTAATCAACAATAGTAAATAATATATATTTTTATTCGTCAAACAAATTTAAGGTGCGTTCCGTATCGCGCATGATGCATCCATTGTCCTTGTTTAACATTTGGTAAGCAACAAGGATAAACGATGTATTATGCGCATCATGCGAGAAACGGAACGCACCCTTAGTAACGAAAATATTAACATTTTTATTTAAGGCGTAAAACTTAAGCTTTAACAGATTAAGCTGTAAGAAATTGACCAACCATAATCAATTATTCTCCTCACATTTGACTATGATTGATTAATTTCTTACGGCTTAAGACTTAAAGTTTAAGTTTTAGCCTGGATCTACAATAGATTTTTAAGCCTTAAGCCATATGAAATGGATGCATCATAGTCGATTATTCTTCTTACATTCAATTGTAATTGATCAATTTCTTACGAGTTAAGGCTTAAAAAAACACCTACTGTAGATCCAGACTTACGCCTTGAAATCTCATTGTAGACATCGCTTAACACATAACAACGAAAACTTGATTGATATTGGATGTATAAATGAAAAATATATACAAACCGATAGCACGTAAAAGATCTTTAGGTTTCTTCTCGGAGGATGTTGCCCCTTTCAGTTTATCTTCAAAATCTTTTATTCTTCCCGAGAATTCTTCGTCTACACTATCTCTTCGGTAACTAATGTGTATTTTAGGTTGTCTATCCTAGGAATAATTAGCAACTTAATAGAAATATCTTATGAGAAAGCGAGAATGTTGTAGAGAATTAGTATGAGTATTAACACAAATGTTGCAAGCAAAAATTACGAACATCTTACAAAGTACATTTTAAGTATTTATAAATATTTATGTTCCTTGAAAAATACATATAATAATAAATAAGGTAGTATTCTGAAGAATTAAATAAATAGTTAACGTTTCAAACGTAATTCTTCAAACTCTCAAATACGATTAATGCAATTCAGATGAATTAATTTCCATTAAATTAAATATATTGTTATTTGAATTCTTTCTATTTAATGGTACTTTTCTTTCTTTAGACGCGCGCCAGTTTCATTCAATGTGTAAGTACGAGTAGATAGAGTATTCCTCGAACAAAAAAATAAGAAGTTCATAGTTCTGTCAGTTCAACAATCTCCTTAAACAAGCATGTTAATCAACAATGGTAAATAATATATGCAACTTAAACAAATTTAGCAACGAAAATATTAACACTTTTATTTTTCCATTGCAATTATATCAAGTTATGGCATTAGAAAATAAACCATGTAAATATTTTCTCTGTATATATTTAATATGAATAATACGAATGCAGTAAGACAAAAATAATTTAGTAAAAGAAAATTCATTATTTTGTCGAGTATTTTTAGAAACGTTATGCTGTTATTTCGAACATCAAAGACACAGGCTTTTCGTCGGGTATGTGAAGTTAGCACCCCAACTATAGTACTCAGGAGTTCTGAATAGAGTTCCCGTTTCTTTTTGACGAGACAAAGAGTTCTATATAATTTATAACAAGAGTTCCGCTTAATAAGTATTTTTAAACAATTTTTAAAAAATGGGGTGCTAACTTCTAATCGAAAATCGAGATCCAATAGTTCTGAGCGGCCCAATAGCTTCATTTCGTGAATACCTAGAGTTCCTGATACATAAAAAAAATTTTTGAAAAATAAAAAAAAAGTTAAAAATTTTTGAAAAATAAAAAAAAAGTTAAAAATTTTTGAAAAATAAAAAAAAAGTTAAAAATTTTTGAAAAATAAAAAAAAAGTTAAAAATTTTTGAAAAATAAAAAAAAAGTTAAAAATTTTTGAAAAATAAAAAAAAAGTTAAAAATTTTTGAAAAATAAAAAAAAAGTTAAAAATTTTTGAAAAATAAAAAAAAAGTTAAAAATTTTTGAAAAATAAAAAAAAAGTTAAAAATTTTTGAAAAATAAAAAAAAAGTTAAAAATTTTTGAAAAATAAAAAAAAAGTTAAAAATTTTTGAAAAATTAATTTTTAGATACAATAATTCTGTCACATGTTAATAGTCATTCTGTCTATTTCGAAGAGTTCTAGGCGATTAAAATCAATACAGACCCAAAAATAAAAGAGATATGTACTTAAAACATTTGAAAAATTGGTTGCAAAAGCACATATCTCCTTATGTAGCCATCTAATCGAATTTTCACCTAATACTTTTCGTCAGGGCTCGTCGAGAACTGCCCAGAACGCCGATCAGAACTACTGAGTACTCTCAAAAAATTTTCGACGTCGGACTTAGAAAATTTTTTGAGAGTACTCAGGAGTTCTGATCGGCGTACTGGGCAGTTCTCGACGAGCTCTGACGAAAAGTATCAGGTGACTAAGCGATTGGGTGAACGGTTTTCGAGATACGCTACTTGGGAAAGGTCATCGAAAATATTTTGAGAGTACTCAGGAGTTCTGATCGGCGTACTGGGCAGTTCTCGACGAGCTCTGACGAAAAGTATCAGGTGACTAAGCGATTGGGTGAACGGTTTTCGAGATACGCTACTTGGGAAAGGTCATCGAAAATATTTTGAGAGTACTCAGGAGTTCTGATGGGCGTACTGGGCAGTTCTCG
>NW_017300173.1:0-1287 GCF_001594075.2 Trachymyrmex cornetzi | reverse complement strand
CTTATTAAGCGGAACTCTTGTTATAAATTATATAGAACTCTTTGTCTCGTCAAAAAGAAACGGGAACTCTATTCAGAACTCCTGAGTACTATAGTTGGGGTGCTAACTTCACATACCCCTTTTCGTCAACACATAGAAAAAAAGAACATAGTCAAACATTTGCACTCATCACTTAATCTCTAGCTTACTGGATAAAGTATTTTCTGCTCTAAGTCTTTTACTCTATCCTTGAAATCTGGTGCAGTTTGACGATATAAAAAAATCGAGTAATCCTCAAAAGGTTCGTCTTTCTCGCGTTTTGCATTGGCTTGCAGCATCTGCATGCTTTTGTAGAACTGTTGGGTTGCCATCTTGCGCAAGTACTGCCGCTTCTTCATGCGCTCAGTTTGATGCTTCTCAATCTCATCGAGTCTTTTCTGCCTTTCAGTCTTTATTACGAGTTTACGATTGTCATTAGTCGCGTGATCAATTAACTATGAATGCTAATCTAATTTTTTGTGACAATCCAAGCAACGAAATGTTTCTTTGTAGCAAAGCGAATCAAATTATGCGAGAAAGCATGAAGCAGCGACAGGATGGGATACATATAAGCATAGTAAGAATTTTTTAAAATCGTAAATCTTGTATATTCTCATTTTTAATGGCTTTTTACAAAACCATTTAAAAAATAGCATTTTTGCAAATTAAATGTAAAATTAAGGTAAAAAAAATTCATAAAACGGTAAAAAGTTTTAAAAATATATGTATGTTAAGAAAGTATGAAACAAAAGAAAATTAATTGATCTATATAAAGTTTCTATTTATTAGACTACTGCTAGCATAATTCTAAATTTTTTATGTATAATCGACTACGATTATTGTTATTTTTAGCCATGATTTACGTACATATATAAGGACAATTGAAAGATTGTATATAATGTTTCTGGCATAATCTCCTAAGAGTTTAAAGAAAGGGTCTAACCGAGAATAAGCATATGAAAAATGTCTCCCAATCAAATCCAATTTTGAGTACTTAACATTGTTAAGCTCGATAAAAGATTATTTTACATCAAATTTCGACCTGCTAAATTTATTCATGTAGCAGTAATGATGAAAAACGTCAATTTCAATATTTTATTTTTATTTTCCTATCGTGTGAATTAAAAAATCTGAAAAAATTTGACACTTTTTAGCATAATATTACATCTAAAAAAATTTTTTTTAGATTTTTAAAGGTGTGGAACATTGGGTAATTATTCAGTTTAGCTACCCCACCTCAAAAATCAATAAAAATAGGCTTATTCGATG
>NW_017300172.1:57655-57871 GCF_001594075.2 Trachymyrmex cornetzi | reverse complement strand
ATATCCACATTAAACAAATAGGTTATTTTCTATATGCTTCTGTTTGACATTTTTAGTAGGGATATATCCTGATGTAGATGCATTTATGGATATATATGGAACATTGAATGGATATACATATACCCAGATAGCACACGAAGTACAACGGATATCCGTTATTGATCCAGAATGTACATACAACATACTGGACATAATATAAATATACATGAATGTATA
>NW_017300172.1:44066-56167 GCF_001594075.2 Trachymyrmex cornetzi | reverse complement strand
TAATTAATAAAAATAAATTATAAAAGATAATTGTATATAATTTAAAAGTAACAATGACAATATAATTGTAATATAATAAAAGTAATAATAAATTCTCTTTCATAATGCATGTCTTACAAGTCTAAATTTATTTTTCTTTGATTTAAACTTAGTAGCATTCACAACGATCATAATTTACATGACTCTTTAACTCAATCATATATACACATGCTAGATATATTAACTCTCATTGGGGATGGTTTTTATTTTTCTTATTTTTCGAAATATTCAAATTTTTTAATTTTTTAATATGATTATGACTTTTCTTATTAATATGTTTGTTATTTATATTATTTTTCTAAATATTATATTATTATCCTTATTTACATTCATGCTTTACTATTATATTACCATTTTATTATTATATACCGAGATCTAGCAGCGCCAAGTGTTTTTACATGAAAAATTTTTCTATTTAAATTAATTTTAAAAACCACCCGAAGTCACTAGATTTATAAAGTACCGCAAACTCGCATTCATTTTTTCGTAAAACGCGGCCATTTCAAATTTACGCATGTCATACATACGTACTTTATTCGTGAAAATGAAGCCGTCGAGTTTGTAAATCAATGTTGTTGAATTGTAATTAGATTATTTATGACCAAAAGAATATGTAGGAGTGCTTAATTTATGTGTTCTTTAGTTTAATATGGATTTATTTGTGTAGAAGTTTTGTGCATAAAAGTGCACGAAGGATACAGTTCAGAACTGTTCAGGAACACGAAAGTACACGTCACAATGTTGACTCAATGTGTACGTTGCTGTACTTCTTATCGTGTACTATGTGCACTTCGACCATTTTGTCGTAACATTTCTGAAATCAATTACGGTACTCTATAAATCTAGTGACTTTAAAATCACCCGTACGCTACCGCCAGTACGTCATTTTCAGTTTGGGGACTACGTGACTACATACATTTTCTGACACTATCGATAAAATCGTATCTTCGAAAGTAGATGTGGTTCGCCTCTGTACTACATCCATAGAATAGGAGCGTACTATGGAGGGACTTTTTTCCTTTGGAAATTTGTATCCAATTTCAGAATCTTTTTTTCTCATTAATTTATACATTATATATTGAATTAATTTTCATCGAATAGCTTCTTTGCAAATTGCCATACTTTAAAAGGAATATCTAATCAGAATACCAATTGCCAATCAGAAACTCGAACATCAATCTCATTCTTCGTTTCGTATAGGATTCTAAAGCTGGATATTCATCTGACGCTACGACGCTAATTTTCAGTGTCAAAACAGGTCACGTGATCAAAATTGACGCTTGATATTCGTCAATTTTGATCACGTGACCTGTTTTGACGTTGAAAATGAGCATCGTAGCGTCAGATGAAAATCCAGCCTAATGCTGATAAAGAGAAACTAAAAATTAGAGTAGAAAGTATTAAAATTTAAACGAACATATTATTTTAAATACTTATCGATAGTTCTTTTAATTAAGTTATTTAATTAGTCATTGTTAGTAGAAATATACAATTATAATCAAATGTACAAATAAATATGCAATAAACATCTGATTCAAAGGTAATCACAATTATACAATTGTAATCTTCATAATTATTGTACAAAGATCTATAACGATATAAGAAATAGTTTAAAAAGTCTTTTGCTTGTTATGTAAGAAAAATAATAAACCGGATGAAAGAGCAACGGAATCCTTCAAATACATCAGCTCATTCCATTCATCCATTTCTGATGCGGAAACAGCGATATTGTTATTACAATCTGAAAATAAGTTTGCTTTATTGGCAGTTGTACAGACTCTATCGAAATATGTTAGTAAATCGAAAGACAATGCAAAGATACTTTTTCATCTCGGCACTGTAAATAATGTTCTTCCTGTTATCGAGCACGAAGATATATTTGTTTGAAGGTTTGTGTAGAAATAAAACTTTATCTTTATAGTATAGTGCTCAATATACTATTATAATATTTGTAATTCTATGATAAAAAAATTGTCATAAATATAAGGATTTTTCATATATTATTTTATATTGAGACCTTGAATAAGTTCTCGCTGATTTTTCGTGAAAAGTAATGCTTCATTTTAAAAAAGTCGTAAAAAACATGTCACTGAAAGTATTGTCCATCGCTAGCCACTACTTTTTCCCATCTTTCTGGCAGTACCTGAATTCCACGTGGGAAAAACGACACGCCTTTTGGGGCTATCCAAGAGACTCATTTTTTAGCATCATTATAAGAATGAAAGTGCTGCTCAGCCAGCCCATGTGCCATCGATCGGAACAGGTGATAATCGGAAGGTGCAATATCTGGTGAATACGGCGGGTGGGGTAGGACTTCCCATTTAAGCGATTCCAAGTAGGTTTTCACGGGTTGTGCAACATGTGACCGTGCGTTGTCATATTGCAAAATCACTTTATCGTATCTCTTCTCGTATAGCGGCCGTTTTTCATTCAATATTCGGCTCAAACGCATCAATTGTAGTCGATAGCGAGTTGTCGTAATGGTTTCGTTCAGTTTGAGCAGCTCATAATAAACTACACCCAGCTGCTTCCACCAAATGCAGAGCAGAAGCTTCAAACCATGGATATTCGGCTTTGCCGATGATGTTGATGCATGGCCGGGCTTATCCCACGATCTTCTACGCTTAAGGTTATCGTAGTGTATCCACTTTTCATCGCCAGTCACGATACGATGCAAAAACCCTTTCCTTTTCTGCCGTAGAAGCAGCTGTTCACACGTGAAAAGACGCCGTTCGACGTCTCTCGGTTTCAACTCGTACGGCACCCAATGTCCTTGCTTTTGAATCATTCCTAATAATTTCAAACGTTTCGAAACTGTTGTGTGATCAACTCCTAATGATTCTGCAAGTTCAGTTAGCGTCTGATGAGTCTTCATGCAGTAATGCCTCCAATTCTTCGTCTTCAAACTTTTTCGATGCGCCAGAGCGTCCTTTACCTTCAACATCAAAATCATTATTTTTGAAGCGTCTAAACCAATCTGCATGTTGTTTCCAACAGAGTATGGTCGCCGTAAGTTTCAACAAGTATTCTGTGTGCTTCAGCTGCAGATTTTTTTTGAATAAAGTAGTGCAGTAAAATTCTCCGCAAATACTCTTTTGTTGGCACGAAACTCGACATGGTTAACACTATGAAGCAAAAAGTTGTTTACACTTCGAAATTTATAGAAAGAGAAATTTTAGAATATTTGAGAATTCACATTTACAGGGTAAAGCACTACCTATAACTTAAAAAACTTGCAGATCTGTAAATTATACGTTGTATGACTTTAAGGAATTTATTACACATAATACTTTAACATTTCTAAGATTTCTTATTCCATAATTTACGATGAAAACATAAATCTGAATAGATAATGTATATTGTTTCAAAAATCTTTATAAAAATACAAAAATTTTTAGAAATGTTATAGGATAGAATGAAAATTTTTTTCAGATTGATTTTGCTATAATACATAAAAATTTGGCAAAAATATAGAATACCTAAAATTACATTTGTTGCATGTGTGTTGTGTGTATGTGTGTGTGTTGTGTGTGTTGTGTGTGTTGTTCATCAAGATAAATTATATAAAATATTCAAGCATGATGATGAAAAGTTGTAACATTATAGTAATCAGTTTATGCATTCAATATAATTACGTAGATAGTTCAATAAAATTATTTTTAAAACTGTATTTATAACTAAATTTTTAGATACTTCAGCAGAATCATTCTTTCTGTGCAATTAAATTAGCTGAAGTCGTTTTATTACCATTTGTAACGCTTCCATAACTATTTTGTTTAGATCTCCTGTGTTGGATGATATTTTCCGAATCAAATTTCGTCCTTTAGAGCCATTTATGTGGTAAATTATTTGCAATTTCCAACTTCGGACACTTTACAGAACGAGATAACTTTCGAAAGTAATAAGATTTTATATTTTATATAAACAATGAGGAGGATTAATAAAAGAGAATCTTATTTCAAAAAATTGTGTTTGTTTGCAGGAGACATAAATGTGTGACTCGAATCGAAGTTTGGTCGACTACAATGCGATCCATATTTTTCTGAATATGTGGAACTCTTTAAACGTATGCTCTTAGCAAAGGAACTAAAAGATGTGTTAGTAGAGCCTCTAAAAATGTTATTTAAAATAATTCATCCCATTTATTATATAAGCAAATTTTTATATGAAATAACTTACAATACACAGCCCAAGAAAGAGATACAGATCGAAATATCCAATACGTTCTCTCATGTGCAAAGATGTATTCGTGGCGCGTCAAATGTCTGGTGTCGATTCACCGGGGAATTAGATGTATCAATCAGAAACTTGAAATTTATTTGAAGCAAATTAAAGAATGTTTAGAAACGAGCATGATTCCGTTTGGGCAACTTCATGTTGATTTTTACCTCGATCGGGCTATGCTTTTCAAGGCGATAGGTAATAGAATATGACTTCCAGTAGCATTCGTACGTGGAGAATACGGTGTCTCGTGGATTCAAATACCCGTATCTCAAGTTATATACGTATTACTTGCGTTAAAGTGGTATTTTTAAAATATATTATGTTATTTGTGACTCAATGCGTATCTTGCAGATGAAAGACTCAAATAAAGGAAAATTATTTGATGCTTGTTTGGATGAAAATAATGAAGATTATGAAAAAAGAATTACGACCGAATTATTAGACAAGACAAATGCCTTCACATATCAGAACAGACACGAGAGAGAAAAAATTTCTCTTTCTCGAAATTATCAATCGACGATTTACCCAAACAAACTTATAAAACCGAATTTTATCGTTTGATTTGATGGATACACCGGGAGATTTTATCCCAATTGGAAGTCCTTGTTCAAAATTATATATACCATACTATTAAAACAGTAACTTATAACATATTGCTATTGGAAACTGATTTATTATTATAAGGATTATAATATGGCAACAATTTTTTTATAAAATAATGTTTTGATTTTAATCAATCTTATAATATTTTTTCCGAAAAAAATTACAAAAGTTATTACAAAATTCTTGTCTTATATAAATATAATTGTATATAACATATGATAATTTTTTATAACTATAGATAATTTTATACAATTTTACATTTTTAATAGTTTATACCTACATATAATTGTATAAGAAATATTTTTTCCCGGATTACGCGTATAACTTCAATATGTAAAATATTTTACTAAAATTATCACTTTCAACACAAATCGACACGTATCGTTAAAAACCATATGAATAAAAAGCATCCATTAAACGCATTTGTACCTAGTATAAAGACATAATGTTGCAAGTATAGTTACGTATATAATTGTTTATCCTTCATAACTCTTTAATAAATATTCCGCTATAATAAATGCAATCTAATCTAGATTATCTATGTGAACATTCTGTCGTTCAATACTTGCTAGTTGAACGGCATATATATACATACGTTATACGACATTATATATTTAAATAATTATAGCGTTATATATTTAAGTAATCATAGCATTTACTTATTAAATAATGCATATCATAATATTTTTTAGCATTTGCTTACCTTTTTCATGCGTCAATTATTTTTTATTTATTAGCAATAGCTCTGTATATTTTATTAACGTCGTTAAATAATAGAACGTGAGACATAAAGTAGGATATATACCTACAAAAATTAATTCAAAGTGTAATATCATTAGAATTGCCTTACGGCTTTTACAGGAGATAGTAAAGAGCATTAGATTTCATGAAAAAAGTCAATATCATACTCAATTGAAATTAAATCCAAAAAGGATATATAGAGCATTTGGTGAACTTATCCATAATTACTACATGGAGTCTAATTGTGGACAATTGTCATTACTTCATTTAATTAAAATTAAAACATATGAAACGGTATCGAATTGAAATAAAATCATCCATAATGTAATGATCGATCAAAATTATTAAATATTTCATTAAATGTTTGATATCGTTCTAGATAAAAATATAAATTTTTTTTTCAAGGTGGTCCATAACTAGTGGCCTTAATCTACGTATCTATAAATAAAAATTCCGTGAAAAGAAAGGCAATCTAATCTAGATTATCTGCGTGTCTATTCTGTCGTTCAATACTCGTTGAACGGCACTTACATACGTTATATCTCCTAGTGTACATATCTTACAGTGTAGTTCTCACAAAGTTCTTAGACAAACTGTGGAATCTATTTCTGAAAATCTTATAAAAAGTATTAAAACGTATTTGTACTTCGAGCAGCAAAAACTAATTCAGTTAAAATGCTAGCCAACACGGAAACTATGACCCTAGAAAGAGCGCTGGCACCATTAATGACCATTGGCGCGTTCTGCAATTTGGCCATGTTCGAATATCCTCGTGGACAATCTAGGACGTATATCACTTGCCTGTATGGTTTAGCCAAATGGAGCCTTCTTACGTATTTCGTTTACTATCCACATTACATCGTTAGTATCCAAGTTAAAAGAATATTCATCGTACATATCATATTGTTCCTCACCATTATATTAATTCCCATCAGCATCTGCCGTTTTAAGGTAAAAATTTAAAATGTATTCCCGATTACTATATAATAATACTTGATCTTTTGATATTACTTATCTTTTGTTTAGTAGTATTTTTAATTGAGAGCGTTAAAGGAGCCTTAAATTCACAATTACAGGCAAATACAAATTTATGAAAGGTTTTTATAAAAGGCTTTCGTTACCTTCAACTATGACCTACATTTAGTCAAACTCAAGCTATGCAGTCTATCCCATTCTGCCCTCTCGCTAATCTACTCGTTCCTAACAATTCGCACCCATCAAGCCCTCATGTATAATCCTTTACCTTTTTTCTCCTCTCCTCGTGAAATTTCCTCTGGAGTACCCCAGGGTTCCATACTCGGACTTTTACTTTTAATATTTTTGTCTCTGATTTGTCTAATGTTTCTCTGTCCTCCGATCTCTTCATTTATGCAGACGACATAATTCTTCTCAAATCCTTTCATCCATTCGATGCTTTAACAGACTGTTCCGCTTTAAATAAAAATCTAAAATCTATTGCCGAATGAACAATTCAAGTAGTGAAATATTCAAAATTATAGACTTCTTTAATTAATTCCATAAAATATACACTCAGAAAAAAGTTTTGTTGATATGTGCCAAAAAATTTTTCGTTGTCCTAACCAAAATTTGGTTATGCTAACCAAATTTTTGTTAGGATAACGTAAAAGTTTTCGTTAATCACATATTCTAACAAAAACTTTATGTTATTCTAACAAAAATTTGATTAGCATAACCAAATTTTGGTTAGAACAACGAAAAACTTTTTGTTGGTCACATATCAACAAAACTTTTTTCTCAGTGTAACAGGGAAATTCAACTGGGTGTTAGGAGCCTCTGAGCTGGATGCTATTTTGCGCAAAAATTAATTGTGAACAACAAATTAGATTTGTACGTTTCGGCTCACGTTTTGAACAATCCTCAGTAATAACAATTACCGCTAATCGCGCTAAATAGCGCACAGACTCCTAACGCGCAGTTGAATTTCGTTGTTATAATCTATTGCCGAATGGTCTCTACTAATAATTTGCTGCATCTAAATCCCTATAAATCATCCTTGCTTATTGTCGGTTTCTCAACATTATTATCTCGTATTCAATCTTTCCATATTTCTCTTAACTCTGTTCCAATTCCTCGCTCCTCCTCTATTGAAATTCTTGGTATCCATATTGAATCTTCGTATTCGATTCACACGTGGCCGTCAAGTGTCGGGCTGCATACACCTATCTACATCTTCTTTAACCCCTTCCATTCACCACATCCTTTCCTGCTTTCAAATACTCCTCACTTCTCAATTATGCGTTATTTCGTTATTTGATCACTTCGATGTCGTCTACGTTCTGGCTCTTACTCAACAACTCCTGTATCGTGTACACCGTATCCAAAATTCTTGCCTCAGCTTCTCTTATTGTGTCAGTAAATACGACCATATCTCCGTATTATCAGAGATCTGGCTGGCTTAAAACATTTTTTTCTTCACCTATGCTGTCTCGTTTTTTATCTCCTTCGCTCCAATACTCCCTTATATTTGCGACGCATCCTTCAATTGAACTGTGACCTTTGTTTTACTTTTAACCCTCTTGTCACCAATATTACTTATCTTTCCATTCATTGTTCTACTAAGTTCCGTGCTGCTTTCTCCAACACCCCAGTCAAATGTTGTAATTCTCTTACTGTATCAATAAAAACCATTCCCTCTTTGTCCTGTTTTCCTTCTGCTGTCCCACGTTTTATCGCGTCACTCACAGTATTTAAACAAGACTCATGTAACTGGTAAATGTAGATACTTGCGTGTGTGTGTGTGTGTGTGTATGCGTGCGTATGTATATGATTTTAACTATTGTTTCATCACTCAGAACATCGTTGCCTTAAGGTGCATTCCGTATCGCGCGTGACGTGCATGATGCATCCATTGTCCTTGTTTAACATTTAGTGAGTAACAAGGATAAACGATGCATTATGCGCATCATACAAGAAACGGAACGCACCCTTAATTGCGGTTTTTTGTTGCTGGTAGGCTTTGTAACAGCAGTGGTGACGTCTAACCATTTGCGAGCTACTATAGTCTATCGTATCATATTTTTTTATTTATGTTTATTACTCTTTTAACATTTAATCTTTTGCATAGCGCTTTGTAATAAACTAAATTAAATTTAAAAAAAGTTTCTTTTAACAGATCAATTTTAATACTTAATTTATTACAATGTAATAAATGTACTCTTTATCTCATTCCATATAAACATTGCAATAACAATTTTTAGTCAAATATAAAATTACAATAATTTTGTTCGTGTCGCATAATCTATCAATATGATTTTTTTAAAGGAATTGAAAATATGTTTACGTGAACTTGCTATAGTAGACCACACGTTGGAAGCTTTCGGAACCCCAAAGGAATATCAAAGGCTACGTAATTGGATAATTCGAATAATTATCGGATTGATTGTATATGTTTGTTATTTTCTAACATTTAGTTTGGCTTTGAATTATTTTGTTTACGATACAACTATGTCTTGGGATGATATCTTACATGTATTTCTGCTGTATTACCCGCACAATGTCGTTGTCTTAAGTGCTCTGATTTCTGCAGCTATCCTTGGGTTAGTATTATAGATATGTGTACATTTAATT
The DNA here is from genome assembly GCF_001594075.2 of Trachymyrmex cornetzi. Lineage (NCBI taxonomy): Eukaryota > Metazoa > Arthropoda > Insecta > Hymenoptera > Formicidae > Trachymyrmex > Trachymyrmex cornetzi. Next base: position 46,972 of record NW_017300172.1, on the reverse strand, counting down.
TGTAAGTTATTTTTATTGACTTTGTGCGTCAAAATGTTTACAGAGTGAAACACTTAAAGACCTTCTGGTACATACAAAATAAAAAAAGAGAGATGCCTCCGTCAATGACCATGATCTTGACAACATATGTATGTTGTCTGTATTGTCTGTACAAAACATGTATATACAATACTTATTTCGAGTATTAAAAATATACTAAACAACAATTTAATTAAACTTATTTAAAATAACTTATTTAAAATAAATAAATAATCACTACTTTTTATTATTAAATATTTGTAAGAGGTGAACATCTTTAAAAAACGCTGTGACGTAAATAATGTTGAGTAAAGTAATCGAATAAACATATATGGTCAGAATTTTCCTCTCCGATGAACCTGACCTTGACATAAGTCGTCATAAAAAAATGACGGTAAAATTGTAACATAAATATAAGAGAAAAATCATCTTAAAAAAGTAATTACAAAACTAATGGTAAAAGTAACTTTCATCCCTGGCTGTAAGGAAGAGCTGCGCCGCATGTCAACAAGTAGTTATATTACGATTGAATTGACGCTACGCAGTTTGAAAAAATAATTCGAATTTTTAATTTTTTTTTCTTTTATTTGACATTCAAAAAAATAGAAGAAATTAACGTAGACTATTAATTCTAGTTTGTGCGATAATGATATGTTCTCTGAGTATAACCGTAAAAGTAGAAGTCAGTCGGACTAATAGTCTTTTTGGAATCGTGATTACCATATTCGAAGCACGATTTCGGGAAAAACGCGAATAAAGTTCTGAAACATTTTAGTACAAGTACCGCTCCGTTTTCCGTTAGGAGCGAAAGTGACACTCAGAAGGGAACGAAACTCTGCTCTATTGGATAGAAACGTTCTACAATGGTTTCGAAAGATTGAATATAAATAATGGCGAGCGCCGATAATAACAGTAATTGATTGGGGCGCGCTATTTGAATCGATCGAGTGTCCCCAAATTACGTCATTTTATCTCGTATATTTTGGACAATTTCGGTTTCTCCCAAAAAACGTTCTTGTGGCATATTCTTAAAACTAAGTTTTCAAAGAAAGCAAACAAAAATCGATTTTTTTTACACTTAAAACTAAAAACCTAGTTAAAATGCATTTGTTTAATGTTTTTAACAATTGCTTAGCAATTTCATGAAACATTTCCCTGCTTATCAATGATTGCCAAATTGTTATTTTCTGTATGGCGCGTAGTATTCAGGTGGCTTTCTTTTTCGTTATCAAAAAATTATAAGTTTTGGACAAAACACATTTAAAAATTCTGCTGCTCATATATGTATAAATATTATATTGAAATATAAAAAGTAAAAATGAAATTCTAATTTAGTCCGACTTCTGATTATTCATTAACGCAATTAGCGTTAATATGCTTGTACATAATGTATATGTCATAATGTTAATAAAAGATATAACTGAGTCTTTTTTAATTCAGATGCATAAGTTCCAGATTTCATCGAGTCAATGAACGTTTACTTGTGTTATATTCTGATCTGTTCGAAAGCAGTGCAGATTACAGAAGACAAAACAGATCCATCTTTGTGCATCAGCGGATAACAGAACCTAAAGATCACAATCAATATGTTATATGGATTTTAATGTAATAATTAGTTAATAGAATTACTGTGTACACACATTCACGCGAATGTATACATATATATATATATATATACATATATATATATACATGATGCCTCAATCTAACTTTCACATCGACATATTTCAAAAAATATTAAAAAATGTTTTCTATGAATGTGCAGTTGCTTCGAGCGAGGCCTATTGGGATCACGTTATTCTTTTCTAAACAGAGATACGATGAGAGATGCAATGAAAAAGATATAATGTTTATCCACGCTTTTTAAAATGGAAATATATGATTTTTTACGTAATATGATTTCTCTATAATCATTCTGCATGTAAAAGTATTAAGTTAGATATATAAAGAATCAATAATTTATGAGATATTATAGACACATTTCTCTGGCACATATAATTGACATGACACATTAAATATCTCGGAAAGCACTAATTTTTTGATAATCGTAATATCCTAATACTTTTATGAATAGAATAATGAGATAAATCAGGTGTAAAGATAACATATACTTGTTTGTTTAACAGGATTATTCATTGTGCTTAAGTATTTTTTTGGCATAACTTAAAAAAAAAAATTAGCGACTTCTTTCACCAATTTCAATAACCTTGACATATATTTTCAAATAAAATTGATGATATTAACATATATTTAACACTTCATTTTTTTCAAAGTGGAGTAAAACAGATAAATTTTCTGCTTTAAAACACAAATTCTTTCCTTTGATACACATATTCTTTGCTTTACAGTACAAATTCTCTACCTTAAAGACACAAATATTCTGCTTTCAAAACGAAATTACTTTAAGAAAAATGTAGCTAAGTTAGAATATGATAAAGCAGGGGAAAAGTGGATCTTTTAAGAAGAAAGTGAAAACTCAGAAAAAAATGTATTCCTGAAAATGAATTCACACAAAAATGAATTCACAAAAATGAATTGACACAACTTTCAGATGTATATATTTTATTTGAAATGAAAATATTAAACGTACTTCCAAATTTAGTTTTCTTTGCAGGGACTGTGCGTCTAATACATCTTTAAATTGTACGGTAACATCTTTTAGATGCCTCGATCTTCTCCTAAAAAAAAACTATGTAGCAGAATATATTCAAAAAGTATTAAAAAATTATGTCATCTTTGAAATCGTTCCACTTTTATCTGAAATACATTTTTTCGTATCGTTTTGAGATAATTTGATGCAACAGTTGATATGGGACACCTTATATACAGGGTGGCCCGTTTTAATCGCCGCACCCGAATTTCTCGGAACGTAAGCCAGATAGGGAAAA
>NW_017300172.1:43353-43629 GCF_001594075.2 Trachymyrmex cornetzi | reverse complement strand
TGAGTCCCCTTGCCTCTCACTGCTCGGGGTGCTTGATTATGAATGAGTCCCCTTGCCTCTCACTGTTCGGGGTGCTTGATTATTAGTGAGTCCCCTTACCTCTCATTGCTCGAGGTGCTTGATTATGAGTGAGTTATGAGGGACTCACTCATAATCAAGCACCTCGAGCAATGAGAGGTAAGGGGACTCACTAATAATCAAGCACCCCGAACAGTGAGAGGCAAGGGGACTCATTCATAATCAAGCACCCCGAGCAGTGAGAGGCAAGGGGACTCA
>NW_017300172.1:42726-42950 GCF_001594075.2 Trachymyrmex cornetzi | reverse complement strand
CCCCTTCGATCTGGACAACTTTTGTCTGAACCGTTTTTCCCTATCTGGCTTACGTTCCGAGAAATTCGGGTGCGGCGATTAAAACGGGCCACCCTGTATGTATATACATTATAAGAATAATTAATTTTGACAATCTTGTGTTTCGCGGGTTTTCTCCGTGTTCAAATCCATTCTTGGAATGCCAACGTTTCGTGAACCTTGCAGTCCACTTCATCAGGGCGAGG
>NW_017300172.1:35354-41513 GCF_001594075.2 Trachymyrmex cornetzi | reverse complement strand
CGACCCGGGAGAACAGCTTAGTATCAGGCTGCTCCTCGCCCTGATGAAGTGGACTGCAAGGTTCACGAAACGTTGGCATTCCAAGAATGGATTTGAACACGGAGAAAACCCGCGAAACACAAGATTGTCATATAGGAAACACCCGTGAAAGTCTCAAGAAAATAATTAATTTTAATTAGGCGAAATAATCATACGTTGTGAACCGCAAGTAATAAAACACTACAGTTTATATCGAATTCTACGTTAAAAATATAATTTCCTTAGTATACTTCTCGTGTATATCTTTCGGTTTGATTAAATATAACAATTACAACTTATTTACAGGCACGTCCACCTACAACTATGCCTTATATCACGCAAACTAAACAAAGTATTGAAAGTACAAATGTCAATAGAAATGGTATGGTACTTTAATGATGCTTTAGCTATCTGTCTAATGATGTATAAAGTGATTACTGTGTATCACTATATATGGGAATTCATTGATATTCTCTTCTGTTTATTTATGTGTTTTAATTTCGTTTTGAGGACCATTTTATTTCTCACACAACACTACAAATGTCAAACTGTTTATAATGAGGTATATATTATAATTGAACAAATGAATTAATAACTAATTATTACTAGAATAATAAGCACAAGCAATAATAAAATTACACATTGTCAAAGTTTTATTTGAAATTTTACTCATTGAATGCAAAGTTTTCAGATTTACTACAAACTTTCGTTTTATGTTGATATAATTTCAGATAAATGAGACAGTAGCAATTCTTCACAAATTGTCCAGTTATAATCTCGATGAGGATTTACGTAAACAGGTAAATAATTATAATAAAATTTAATTTTAGAATTTTAATTTCTTATGCGTATATATAATTTTACTATACTATAAATCTGGATATCAACATATATGTCATTGAATGAGTGTGTACAAAATTGGGATATTTCATAACAATTGTGTTATTCTTTTATATATTTTAGCATACTTGTACGCACATTCTAATGCCACACGTAAGGATAAGCTAGAAAAAGTTTCAAAAATTTTTTATTTTATATAACAAAAGCGAGTTTTTACAAGTTATTTCATTTTATCAATATTCTAATATCATACCTCATCGTACTGTCAATATTCTACTATCATACGATCTGTACCCAACTATCACACTACAAATATTCTGCAAAATAAGCTCAGTACGTTTTGGCATATAGAATTAAAAATAATTTATAAGGGTTTTGTAGCTGGTGTTGATACGTACAAATATCCTAAAAATACATATAAAGGAATACAATATGTTAAATTCATAGTATTGTATTCATTTTGAGTTATTTATTGTTTAACCATTTCTGTATATCGGCCTTGCTTGTACTCAATATGTCGTTAATTTTACTATAACATTGTGGTTAAATAACTTAAATCTTGAAAATGTATTAAATTTGTCTCAAATTTAATTTATTATATAGTAACAATATGTTCAAACATTAATATGAACGCTTGAAACTAAAAAAATGGATTGATTTTGACACATATTGAAGTTAAAAATAACAAAATGTTATTAAAAGTAAGGGATAGGTTTGCTCTTTAAGGCTCCTTCTCTTTAAGGCTCCTTACTACTCAGCCAAGAACTCTACGTTGACGGTAGCGATACAAAGTCGGGGTCTGCGCACAAAGATGGTCGCAACTGTTTCCGACTGAGTCGTAATCGTAAGTCGTTGTCGTAAGTCAACGCACAATGATTTTACGTATATCGTTTAAGTAAAATCATTGTGCGTTGACCTACGACAATGACTTACAATTACCACTCAATCGGAAACAGTTCCGACCATGTTTGTGCGCGGACTCTCAGACGGCGGTCTGGCGAAACCGATAGTCATTCAACGTAGTTAAGGCCATGGCACATAAAAAAATTTAAGGCGTAAGAATTAAGCAGTAAGCGAATCGACCAATCACAATAGAGATCGTAATACCATACGTAAGCAATAGTGAATCCAACATGTTGATTTCGTTACTGCTTTAGTCTTACGTCTTAAGTTTTTATATGTGCCATGGTCTTTACAGCGTAGTGTTACACCGCACCACGATAAATGGCTAAATTTGTAGGCGTGGAAAAGTGACGTTTTGAGGACGAAATTTATATTGCATGCCATTTCGTTATTATTTGTTTGTGAATATGTGACTGGTCTCGTACTTTTCAAAGTCGTAATTATCGATGAGAACTAAAGTTATCTTGGAATTTTATATGTAAAAACGTACGTTTTACTCGTTTCAACATCTGTCAGACCATTTGTTACTGCCCGAATATAGGTTCACCTTACGTGCCTTTTACGACCATTTGGTGTCCTGGGAGGACAAGACATTTTTCATCGATTTTTACAAGTGTTTTAAAGCGATCTCCTCATTTTGTTTCATCAAATTGTCTTTATTTAAAAATGGCGTGCAACATAAATTAATGTGATAAATTACAAATTAATGAAAAACTAATAAGTTTTTATAGGCTCTTCTAATTAAAACAATTAATAAAACCATAAAATATGTATTACAGGCAATAGGAGTCGACGCTGGTTTGTTATGTAAAAATATTAAGATTTTCTCCGTATTTTGAGTCAATGCATTTAAGCAATTTACTCGGGGATCGGAGATTAGGTTGTGCGGTTAAGAATGTTCACTGGGAAGTATTGGATAGTTTTTCGAAATATGGGAAAGGATCGTGATTTGAAATGAGAGCTGATTTTATTTGAAATCTTAATTTCTTCTCTCGCTGTCTTCGTCCGCCTTTAGTAGGCATGGAAATAATGCAAAAATTATTAATGTTCAGAAGAACTGCTGTAAGACGGGGGCCACGCTATTGGCAGCGATAATCGCAACAGTCCTCTGGATATGAGATGATTATAAATATCCTGAGAATGCTATAAGACGGGGGCCACGCTATTGGCAACGATCATCGTAACAATCCTCTGAATGTGAGATAATTATGAATACTCCGAGAAAGTGTTATAAGACGGGGGCCACGCTATTGGCAGCGACAGTCGCAACATCCCCTCGGATACTCATATATATATGTACTTGAATGCAATTGAGTGAGACGCAGAGCAGAGATTTAGATTTCAGCGATTTGATATATTCAATATTTTCGTTTAATAATAAAAAGAAAAATATAAGAGTGAAACAGAACAATAAAAAAAGGAAAATATAAGAGTGTATTTCTGAGGAAGCGCGAGGATAGTTCTCACCTTGATCTAGTTGATTTCTGACTAAAACTGTATGTAAGAATGAATAAAATACTGATTTGAACTGAACTAAACTGAATAAAAGAATTAACTGTCTCGAACTGAACTAAACTGAATAAAAGAATTAACTGTCTCGAACTGAACTAAATTGAATAAAAGAATTAACTGTCTGCCGACTGCTTTTGGCAGTTTCTTTTATATTTTGGAAATGAATATAGGAGTGTCTTTTCAGGACCAATCAGCACTCCTCAAAATTTGATAGAACCTATACTCGCGCTTGGTTCCTTAAGATAAGGTAGCACGGCTCCGCGTAAGTCCTACTCCCCACTCTACAGGTTTAATCTTAATAGGTAATAGTTGAGAGTTTTAATTTATAATAACAATTCGGCTTTCCTTAACTAACATCCTTATGCGAGGCGCATCTATTACATTCTGAATTATATATCTAAAATTAGTTTAATTTTATTGGAAGAAAAAAGAAAAAGGAAGAAAAAGATATTCGTCCTCGCATTCAGGAAGATTTCTATTTTGTTATTAATTGCTTAATTATTAAACACAAATGTAACATACATTATCACTAATATATTGTTAATATACGCTTTTATTTATTATTTAATAGAAATGCTTCTTTGAAAAAGATCGTGGAATATTCTTAGACATTCTTTAGAGTAGATAATCTGTGTGAAGCATAAAGGTACACAACGTGATCTATCTGTTGGTTTGAATGTTTAAATAAAGAAAAAGATATACCCCCCTCTATAAAAGAGAAACGGAATTTTCGGTTTCGAAATAAAGATAAAATAGGGACGAAATATCAAGACCATGACGAAATATTAATCTAGAGATAAAATAAAAATAAGGTACGAATCATATATTTATAATAACGAAAGAGAGAATTTTATAGGGATGTAACAGGTTATCAATTAGCGCAGTTTTTCTTAATACTAAAAATATAAACCTTAACTTTGAACGTTTCCACTCATAGTTTGAGTCTTCATCAGCAATCTTTCCTTCTAGGGATCGATTCTGTATCTTGAAACGAGGTGAAAATTATAAAAGTGAGTGAATTTACTAGAATACTGATAATTTCATTGGTCAATACCTAGTAAATTTGCTCACTTTTGTAATTTTCACCTTGACTGAAGATACAGAATCGACCCCCCAGTGCAACGACTTACCTCACAACAGTAAACGTTCAATTTTTGAGAGGAAAAACGTTGGAGATATCATTTTGTCATGCAATATTCCAATCGTTGCGCTAGCGGGAAAGATTGCTGATAAAGACTCAAACGTTCAAAGTTAAGGTTTATATTTTTAGTATTAACAAAAATTGCGCGGATTGATAACCAGTGTCGACTCCTATTGCCTGTAATACATATTTATGGTTTTATTAATTGTTATAAATTAATGTGTCATTCCTCGCTTCTGACGTCACGATTTCAACACGGCCGCTGCGACTAGTCAGCGGAGCCTTAATATCTGCGACAATTATAAAAGTATATAAGTATATATACATACATAAATACATATATATACAGAGTGGAACAGTAACTCTGTTCACTTAGAATATTTCCCCTATTTTTAGTGATATGTAATAATATATTTATTGAAGTTGTATAGCATCATGGGCAGGGGAGGGGGTACAATATACTAACAGTTTTTCTATGGATGGAGGCGCTTCTGAGATTTCAAGATCACCTCCATTTTTTAAATGGAATTGAATGATTTTTTTACACAATATGATTCCTCTAATTATCCTGCATATAAAAATATTAAACTAGCGTATCAAAAAATCAATTATTTACGAGCTATTTTATACTTTATTCTGGCATATATTAACATTAAATATTAAATAATTTATTAAGCATTAATTTTTTCATAATCGTACGAGGGGCACTATTTATATTTTGAGCCTAATAATAAAAAAAAACAATAATTTGTCATTTATTGTTTTTCAAAATATTCTCCTTTATGATCTATACACTTTTGCATGCGTTCGAACCACTTGTTAAAGCATTTTTTCCATTCCGCTTGAGACACCTACAAAACATGGTTTTTGAATGCATCAACGGCTTCTTCTGCCGACAAAAATCGTTGTCCACGCAATTTATTCTTGACGTTCGGGAACAAAAAGAAGTCATTTGGTGCCAAATCAGGACTGTACGGCGGATGACCCATTAATTCGATTTTTTGAGTGCTCAAATAGTCGGTTGTTAGACAAGATGTGTGACAGCTGGCATTGTCTTGATGAAGAATGATCCGGAGGAGCTTGTTTGTTTTCCTTATTTCACTGAAGACTTCCGGCAAACAAATGGTTGTGTACCATTCAGAATTGACCGTTTTACGTTCCTCTAAAGGCACTGTTGCCACATGACCAGTTTTTCCGAAAAAACAGGCGACCATTTGTTTCGAAGTGCTTCGAGCGCGAACAACTTTTGTTGGATTTGGTTCATCTTGAAACACCCATACAGTCGACTGCTGTTCAGTTTCCGGCTCATACGCATAAATCCATGATTCGTCACCTGTTACAATCTTATACACGTCTTTTGAAGCACCGCCATTGTATATCTTAAGCATTTGTTTGCACCAATCGACATGATCATCTTTTTGAGATTTTGTCAGATTATGTGGGATCCAACGAGAACAAACCTTTTTCACGGCTAAATGATTATGCAATATTTCATATATGCTGGTGGAACTAATGCCCAAGGTTGTCTCAATCTCACAGTATGTCACATGACGATCTTGCATTATTAGTTTTTGCACAGCATTAATGTTTTCTGACACAACAACTGATTTTGGACGACCTTCACGACTTTCGTCGGTGAGCGAACGGCGACCACGATTAAATTCGTTATACCAGCGTTTCACAGTGGCAAAGGATGGGGCCTTATCGCCAAAAGTGGAAGTAAGTTGATCGATGCACCCCTGTCT
>NW_017300172.1:34852-35197 GCF_001594075.2 Trachymyrmex cornetzi | reverse complement strand
TCAAACTTTCTAGTGGAAACGTCCGATGGCACCTGACAACACTCAGTGTTGCCAAGGCTCAAAATATAAGTAGTGGCCCTCGTACCTTAATACTTTTATAAACAGAATAATGAGATGAATTAAGTGGTGAAAAACACATAGTTGCTTTAAAATAAATATGTATGTAAAAAGAATAATTTTTTAAATATATATATAAGCAGCTATGTGTTTTCGCAGTGGGAAATGACAATAGGGTCGGTATCGAATCGATGTTGATTCGACATCGAAGTCATCAAATTGACGTCGAATTGACGTATATTCGACATCTCGATTTTATTGTCATTTCTCACTGGGTTCTTTCCATCA
>NW_017300172.1:33932-34605 GCF_001594075.2 Trachymyrmex cornetzi | reverse complement strand
ATCTAGAAATCTCCAAACGCCTCCACTCATAGAAAAACTACTACTAGTATCTTGTACCCCTCTTGATGCTATATACAAATTCAATAAATATATCATTTCATATCTCTAGAGATAGCGGAAATATTCTAAGTGGAAAGAGTTACTGCTCCAACCAGTATATATACACTATGCAACAAAATGATCGCAACAAAATTTTTCATCGATATTTTCCTATTCTTCAAATGCGCATAAATTGGTCAATTTTCATCGTATGAAGACGATTTCTTTTTCATTTTATAGGTAATTATCTGTACTTTAAGAAAAACATGATGCGAAATTAGGTGCAATTCGATGCCGCATCGCCATGTTTTGATAAAACCCAAGCATTTTTTTTCTTAAAAAATTTGATTGTTTGACGCGCTACCTGGATAGCCCCGATTTTTTGTCGAAAATACCACATAGACCATCGTAAAGTGGACTTTTCAACAAACAATTTGAAAAAAATTCGAGTCTCTACGATTTTTTTTGACCAAGTAATGCCGTTTTGAAGTTATTCGGGCATTTTTAACGAATACCGCAAGCATTAGCATTTCCCGATACGTACCGCGAGGAGGTTGCTGGTCGGACTTTACGCATCATTTTGGCCTTGAAAAGGACCGATTATGTAAACCATTTGTCAAATTAGGGACCCCGT
>NW_017300172.1:31341-33758 GCF_001594075.2 Trachymyrmex cornetzi | reverse complement strand
AGATTTCATGTAGAGCTCTCTCAAGCTCTTGCAGATTAGCAGGAGGCCTCTCCAAGTTACGTAATCTCCTACCCATCATGTCCCATACATGCTCAATAGGATTGAGGTCTGGGCTGTTAGATGGATGAGGCAGTAACTGTATATTGTTTACTGCCAAGTACTCACGAGTTACCTTCGTAACATGGGGAAGTGTATATCCCACATCAAGATGAAATCACGGTCTATTCGTCGACGCATTGGAATCACGCAAGGACGCAAAACTTCGTTTATGTAACGTACCGCAGTGAATCCTGGGGGTTGGAGATTCACTAGATCTGTTCGATGATTCATTGATATTCCACCCCATACCATAACATATCCTCCACTGAACGCTCGAATTGGATGATCGCTTCAAAACGCTCTCGTCTACGTCGCCAAATTCGGATCCTAGCATCATTCCCAAACAGACAAAATCGAGATTTGTCTGTAAACAACACATTTCTTCACTGTCTGGCCGTCCAGTTTCGATGATTACGGGCGTAACGTAGACGAGTTCGCCGATGCACTGTTGTCAACATGGGCACTCTGGCACGAATTTGTGATCTTAAACCTCTTTTGTGAAGGCGTCTTCTTATCGTTTGAGTACTAATTCGTCTGCCTGGTGAAGCTTCATTCCCGACTTGTCGCGCAACCCTTGTTGGGACGCGCAGAGCTTCATTGACAATGTTGCGATCCTCCCGATTCCTAGTTACCCTAGATCCTAGTTACCCTAGGTCGACCTTCGCCTCCGACGATAAGAATCTGTTTCTTGGTACCGACTAAAAACACGCGATACCGTCGAGCGATTAATACCCATTCTTATTGCTGCGGCGCTCTGACTCAACCCCGCCTCTAGCAGGGCCACAATTTGAGCAGATTGAATTTCAGTAAGCAGAGGCATTTTTAGTAAGAAAATAAAATATCTTGTGCTTTTCTGTCTTTTTTTATTGGTATTCACTCTGCATAATAAAATTAATGTTCAATACGGATCTGTTCCATAGGATCCAGCACAATTTAATAACAAATTATTCTTGCACTGTCTTTTCATATTTATTGTCTGGTATCACAAGTAATTTCTTTATTACGCATTACATTGAAAATGTTCGCATTACCACGACGCAACGTATTACGACGAGTAGGGTGTTGTGGGGTGATGTGGAACATGGGGTGATGTGTAACACCGCCGGTTTTAACTCGATGTACGTACATCGAACCCTGACTGCGAGCTGTCTCGTGAATTATATATCAAAAACAAGTTACAAAAACAAGTACAAAAAACAAAAACGCGTCTGTTCAATATCGAATTGTAGATCAGAAACCGGCGGTGTTGCACGTCACCCCATGTTCCACATCACCCCACAACACCCTATCGTTCGTATTATCACGACGCAACGTATTACGACAAGTATCGTTCGTATTATCACGACGCAACGTATCACGACGAGTATCGTTCGTTCGCATAAAATTCGATTCACTGATATCGACGACGCCTAGGAGCTAATGCCCTGAGTTGATCAATGAAGACGTTTAAGGGCTGTTGCCCAAATATTTAAGTTTGGTACGGAACTCGCGACGATGCCTAGAGAGAAGATCTCTTGAGTCGCGATCGGCTCGAATGACACGTCTACACAGAGAGAAAAATGATTCTGAAGCGTATTCTACAACGGTCGCGAGCTGATTAAACGACGGGTACCGGTGTAACAATCACGACGCGATGGTAGGGATCGCACCCCCATCCGAAAACAGATCCTAATTGGTCGTTCGCGGATCACGCTGCTAGCAAGCATGAACGCACGTGAAACCCCTTCGCCACAGTACGGCGCCGTGAAACCCGTTTTTCTTTGTTGCCGATGACTAATACTTGTTAGTCTATAATTACATGTATGCCTTGTGTCAAATGCCGCCGTACCAAATATACCGCGTATCGTCATGCATGACAAACAGCCTTGATACGCAACAGGATCCTTCCCCATAATGAGGTTTTGGCATTTGACTCTATCACGATATTCGTTAAAAACGCCCGAATAACTTCAAAATGACATTACTCGGTCAAAAAAAATCGTAGAGACTCGAGTTTTTTTCCAAATTGTTTGTTGAAAAGTGCACTTTACAATGGTCTATGTGATATTTTCGGAAAAAAATCGGGGAGATCCAGGTAGCGCGTCAAACAATCAAATTTTTTAAGAAAAAAAATGCTTGGGCTTTATCAAAACATGGAGATGCGGCATCGACTTGCACCTAATTTCACATCAAGTTTTCCTTAAAGTACAGATAAGTATCTATAAAATGAAAGAAAAAATCGTCTTGATACGATGAAAATTCACCGAGTTATGCGCATTTGAAAAATAGCAAAATTTCGATGAAAAATTTTATTGCGATAATTTTGTTGCGTAGTGTAT
>NW_017300172.1:26393-31312 GCF_001594075.2 Trachymyrmex cornetzi | reverse complement strand
TATATATAAAATAGAACGTATTCAAGATTATCTTTACAGTTAATTCTTTTGTATTTAACCTTTTCGCTCCTAACGCTGGCTATGTTTTGCTTCTACGAAGCGATCCGTACAGACGAACGCTGGCTACAGCCAGCATTCGCGAAATAATTTATAGTGTTCCTTATAGTACAAGTTACGTCAAACCTTCCCGTACAGCCATATATCAAGCGTTGGTAACGCTGATTTTGTCAAATGATGTATATTTAAACATAATTAGTAATGGTAGTATATTGATACTTATAAAGCCACTGATATGAAAGGGATAATTAAAAAACGGTTTACAAAGAAATTATAATTATATTGTTTTAAAGGACAATCCCTTTTTTTTCAAAAACATGTCAATATGGCGTTGTTCATGCTGTTCAGGCGTAAAATGAAATTTTAAACACTAAAGACTCTCCACATATAATGTGTACACTTTTGGCGCGGGGACCCGTTCAATGGCGGTATTCCGACGGACCACCCGCTTTCTGAGCGAAAGAGTTAACAAAACTGTTTTCATTAAATATAATGATAGCATACTTTCTTTCAGACGTATGGCACAGTTTTATCTGTTAGGATAACTCTTACGCAGGTATATAACAGACCTTCTGTTCTTGCAATAATGCATGCGAAATTTTGTTCGATTATGGTTTGATATGAATAGGATGTGTTCGCGCGTATATAAATAAATGCATTTTATTTAAAACCAAAATCTCCGATTTCGCCATAACAATCAAAAATAATTTCTGGTTGTTATGACTGGAATCGAGATTTTACATCTAAAATTAGAATTATATTATAGGTATTATATTATTAAGATTTTTTAAATATATCTTTCAGCTTGGTTGGAATTACGGTCTTTTGAATATAGATCATCAGAATCATGATTAATTTTAATCTCAGCGCCCTATAGCAGTCCAATTATTGTATCAGTCGATACAAATCGGGCGAATATGCTGTTTTATGTCGTCGCGATGTTTCCTGTAGTGAATTGGAACAAAATAGTATGTACCATGGTTGATGAAAAAACGTCTTCTCTTTCAGTCGTTAATATAATTTTGAAAAAAATGTACAGAAATTTTGAAAGTTGTAACGATAGGATTAAATTTGAATTTCTCTATGTTACATACTGTTTCATAAATACCTCGTAGATTACGAGTGCATGATGCATCGTTTATCCTTGTTTACATTCTATGAACAAAGAACATTATGCATAAAACGAAATGCCCCAATAATTTACAGAGAGACATGTTCGATCAACGAGATATTCTGCGGGTATAGTTATCGAAAAATTTATCCAATGAACCAGTAATTTTGGTATATTAAACATGGTACAATTATCATTGCAATTCAAAATGCAATAAAAATAATATTATTACGTAGTAGCATAATTAAAAATTTAATAATGCGCGATAAAGTGTACGGTAACGTTGAAAATATACATATAATACAAATTTTATTGAACCAATGGTTACTTTAATATTAATAAACGGAATGTAATATTAACAATAAATGAATCTTATTTACTTTTAATTGTTAAATTGCGGTTATATAACAAAATTGTCCTCAATACGTGGCTAATAAATAAACAATAAAAACGGTTGTGGATATGCCACACACTAGATCTTATTAGTGAAATATCATTAATATATTCGTATATATAATTAAAAGAATTACAATAATTATGTCAGTTACAATTAATCAAAGTATAAACGTTTCGGCCCTGAATGTGGCCATCTTCAGTATAAATAAACACAATATATAAAATTATAAAGATATAAGCAATTACGAAATAACAGTTACAATTAGTAGATATAATAAAGTTTTTAAGTTGTCAAAGTATAAAATAACTCAATTTAATATTATTAAGTATTTAGTCGTGTGATCATATAATAATAAATTGAAGCAAACGAATCAAAAAGCCTTGAGTGATAATAATATTAAAATATATAGCACTTAACTTATGTTAAAAACTTTACAGAAAAATTTCAAAATGTTTACAGAAAGTATAATTTGAATATAGCATATAAACCCATTTAAATAAATTTATTAAAACAGGGAAGGATAAGTTGGATAAAATGGATAATAACAATGTTGTATTTAAAATTAATTGTTGTAATTGCGATTGCTCTTATGTCGGACAGACAAAAAGAAAATTGAAAACTAGGATTAAAGAACATAAAGCCGACATTATAAAATCTAATAATCATTCTGTTGTTTCTCTGCATCAACTTCAGTATGGTCATCAGATAGATTGGGAAAATATCAATATTTTAAATTCAGAACGTTCATTTTATAAAAGATCTATCTCGGAAATGATTCATATCAAAAAGCAGGGAAATGGTATTTTAACAATCAAAAAATTATCTAACATCTATCTACCTATTATTCAATCTCTTTCTTAACTTTGTTTCTTTTCTTCTTTTATTACATAATTTTAATTTTATAATAATAAATTTTGGTCACTCATTTATGTAAATGCTCTTTCTAATTTTGCCCCAATAGAATGTTTTTCCTTCTTACATCACATTTTTCCCCTTCTCTTTAAATTTTGATGTCTTCTGGTCTGAGGTATATATATCTCTGAGTTCAACTTGAGGGAACACTTTACGAATACTCAATAATTTTTATAAGAATAACGAGATAAGGATATATTTTCCATGATCGAATGATGTTACGAGTTTTCAAGATATAGGTGAGATTATAGTTTTTACACTTTTTAATATTGTTTGTAAAACGTTATGACAATGTCTAATTGGGCATATACATTTTAGTTTGGCAATTATATGTTGATGTTAACTATCCTTGTAAATAATATTGTACATTGGAGGAATTTTCTTATCAATCGATAATTTCTAATTTCATCACACGACTAAATACTCAATAATATTAAATTGAGTTATTTTATACTTTGACAACTTAAAAACTTTATTATATCTACTAATTGTAACTGTTACTTCGTAATTGCTTATATCTTTATAATTTTATATATTGTGTTTATTTATACTGAAGATGGCCACATTCAGGGCCGAAACGTTTATACTTTGATTAATTGTAACTGACATAATTATTGTAATTCTTTTAATTTTAATTCTATATACAAATTCTATATACGAATGTAATTTTAATTCTATATACGAATATATTAATGATACTTCACTAACAAGATCTAGTGTGTGGCATATGCTCAACCGTTTTTATTGATTATATATAAAATTTATTAAAATTTATCTGGTAAAATTTTATTACCTTCACCTTGTGGTACGCTGGTTAAGAGTACATTCTAGTAACTACACTAAAAATAAGGCCTTTTTGGAATTTTTCTTATAGAAAACTGTAAGACGTACGATTCTAATTTTTCACATATTTTCACATATTATTAATACACATGTCAATATATGAAAAAAATTTGTATAGCGGTATCTTAATTTCAAAATTCTACGAAATTAGTTGAGAGTCGCAGAGTTAAAAAAATGAGATGACCAAATGATTGACACGAGATATCTCGAGAACTAATAGCCAGAGAAATAAAAAACAAAATTTATTCTTAAATTTTATTTGCGTGATTATCGTGTAAATTAGAATTATTGAAAAATATTGAAAATTCGCGAATTGACACGTGTTTTTAGAACCTGATGCGAAAAAACACTTACTTCAAACACTTATTTCATTTCAATCGAAAATGTTGGACAAAAAATTACATTTTTAGTGAAATCGGTTTATTCTTTACGCGGTAGCTAATCGAGACTCAGGAGGGCTCCGATTGCACACATCGCATATTGCACACATGTATCGCTGATTGGCCAATTTAAAAATAAAATAATCTCAATGACAAAGCAGTTAAAAATTACTGGGTACCAGTTGATATGAGTGGTGTGTACAATCAGAACTGTAGGCAAACGGGATCCTCTCAGCTAATCAATCTACCTATACAACGCCGCAAGAATTTTTTAAATGGGTCGGTTAGTTTTTCTGAAATCGCGTCAACCGCCAAAAAAAGCAACGTTTCGAGAAAAGGGCGTTTAAAGTTTAAATTCTTCAAGATTAAAATTATATCGGATACCGAAAACATCCATTTTCTGACAAATAGAAGCGGAATTCCGAAAAAGCCCTCGTAGCGCTTGCAAGAAGAGCAAATGCGAAAACCTGACGTGATTGGTTTGGCAAAATAATAATGGATACCGAAACATCTATTTTCTTGTAAATAGGAGCGAAAGTTGGAAAAAAAGCCCACGTAGCGCTTGTAATGCTTGATTCACATTGCATCCGATTTGCGTCGTACGACGCTCTGCAACCAATCAGAAAACAGGATGATACGAAGCAAAATCCATCGGAATTCTGCTTTCTGATTGGTTCCAGAGCGTCGTACGACGCACATCGGATGAAGTGTGAATCCAGCAAAGCACCTGCCGCGCACTATTGCCTCCTGACAAAGTGGATATGAACTACGTAGCAAGGTCCACTTTTCTGAGGGTACATGCGTCCACTTTTCGAGGTTGCAAGTGATAAGTCAATATTTGATTCGTATATAATGCCCCAGATAGCAAAATACCTCCACGGTATTAGTACGGTGAGCGTACGGCGTATTATGCGTGCCGATACCGTACCTGTCAGGTACGTGGGTAAAGGGTACAGTACCGGTACACCGTATTTTTAGTACGCCGTACCGATAATGTACGCCTTAGGTACGCATGTTATTAAAATTAATTAATTTTATAGTTTTATTGCTAAAATGCTTATTATTATTGATTAATTATCTTATTCTAGAGTACACATCATAAAATTATGAAAAAAAAAAAATATATATTTTCCCTGAATTCGGGAACTAATTTCATAAATACTTCAAATAGACGGGGAGGCCGAGAGGTTAAATGTGGATTTACTCGAGCGTCGTGGGG
>NW_017300172.1:23902-25860 GCF_001594075.2 Trachymyrmex cornetzi | reverse complement strand
CGGTCACCCATCCGATTGCATACCGCCATTTACTATGCTTGACTTCTGAAATCGTCTGGAAACCGCTGCATTTCGATGATCCACGAACATCTGTATAATCATGGATGTATAGCTATGATATATCTGGTCAATATATGGTGCTGATAGAAATTTATGAAGTTCAACTAAACATCCAGTCAGTTACTGTCTAATATTTAATTGTAATGTTATCACGACTATTTTCAGGTTAGGCAATCAGTCCGGATCTACAATAGGTGTTTTATGCCTTATGCCGTAAGAAACTGACCAATTACAGTCGAATCCGAGAAGAATAAGCGACTGTGATTCGCCCATTTCTTATGGCATAAGGCTTAAAACCCTATTGTAGATCCGGGGTCATACGCTGTACTTTCGCAGTACCAGTTATCATGTATATTGTCTTCGACTAGAGGTCTCCACAGTTTCTCTCCTGTCGATAACGTATTAATACGGTACGGGTTATGTACCATGATATACCTAAACAATATGCAGTACAGATACAGTGTTGATACTTTGTACTCATGGTGGAAATATATAAGGTGAAGCAATCTGATAGCGTATTCGATTTACTGACTCGACCCGACTCCGAGTCAATAGTCTGTTCTGTTTAGCTGCAAAAGAAGAGCTAAATTGTGTAAGAAATGCAGTTAAAAAGAACAGACTGTTGACTCAGAGTCGGGTCGAGTCAGTAATCGAATACGCTATGTTAGATGTGCAGTAGGAAAGTGCATATTCGGACATATTTGATTGGCTATTCCAGTATAACCTGCGCTATTATAGGTAGGAAAGTGCATATTCGGACATATTTGATTAGCTATTGCCAGTATTGCTACCTCCATTATGCGTATTGTTTCACCTTATATATTTCCACCATACTTTGTACTATAATATCATGTACACTTTTTGTACTGCTACCGTACAGTTACATTGCCACCTCGTGGCAGTACAGTAAAGACCGTTCTACAATAAGTTGCGGACACCCCGTTGCCAGTTGTGGAGTGACAAGTTGCCAGTCACAAGTTGTAAATCATTGCAACCCCTAATCCACATTTGGATGTCGAAAGTTGCGATTTGTATAGAAGCAGCCAATCAGAAAGTAGAACGTCCGTCGTTATTGGCTGTAGCCGAAAAATCGAAGAGAATATATCAAGCAGGTTATGTGATAGATATTCGAGATGTTTTCGAAATGAAAATGAAATAAAGCAACACCACCGATATATCACAACAATTTTCATTTCACTCTTCGCGCTTTTCGAACACAATATTTGATTGGCTAAGATGTTACGGTAGACAGTTGCTGTTGCCAAGGAGTTAAAAGTTGGGCAACTCTCCGTTGGCAACCGCGACTATCTATTACAACCGGAAATATCACTTTGCAACTAGTAGTTGCCAACCTTTGCGACTGTCAACGGGGTGTTTGCAACTTATTGTAGAACGGCCTTAACAGTACGGTAGCGGTATCTTGTGCGGGTTGGTGCGGGTATCTCATGCTTGGTTATCTGGGGCATGCTGTATACTGTTATAATATTTATATTGTGATTTAGGCGAGTCGCGGCAACGAAAATCTCGGTTGATCAATCCACTATTGATCTCCCCCACCGTGTAGAAAATACGCGGGAAAATGCGATTTTGTTCCACACGCCTAATCACTTTCATATTTTATAATAACATAAAATCAAATTTACCTTGATGCGCTCCAGTTTTCTGCGTCGTATCGATCAATACGAGATAAGAGCGGCTCTTTAGCAAAAAGTCCGTTCAAGCTTCGACTTTTTATATTACACTTTATTCAGGTATAAATGTTTCATGAACTATTTTTAACAGTTTTACTTTAATATTTTTATGCACAGAATAATGAATTAAATCAATTGGTTAATCATTCAAAATCAAAATATGTAAAATGTTAATGTCTAATGTCTTTTTGAGGTGTGTGTGTGTGT
>NW_017300172.1:19732-23821 GCF_001594075.2 Trachymyrmex cornetzi | reverse complement strand
CATACACAATGTATTAAATATAATTACACTGTTAGAAATGTTCTTAAATTTCATTACATTTTAAGTTACACAATTTGAAATTAATTTCATATGACATTATATCAAATTTAATGTATTTATAATTAAAAATACTTGTGACAAAATATAGAATGGCCCTCCCCCCCCTCTTAATTAAATTTTGAAGAGAGTGTTCTGTATTTGTAATGTTTACTTTAAAATTAAATTCATGATAAATTCGAAGTAAATTTGAGATTCGCAGACTAGTTATATCTACTGAAAATGCAAATATATATTTAGGGAAGGCTAAAAAATATAATATTTCTAAAATAAAACTATCCATCGATATCGATATATTAGTAGTATATATCAATAGATTCTTCACTTAAAGATATTTTTAAGTAAAATCAATAAAAAAAGAATTTTTTTAGTGACAAAACAATGTCATCTTTAGAGCATAAAATCGCTCCCCGCCTCAATTGATATTTTCTAAATTTATTAATTTATTTTTACGTACCTATATGTATATAAAATCAGGATTTAACACTTCGCGAGGTTCCTTTGTGAGTGACGGCCATTCGAACTTGCCTCCAAATTGTTGTTGAGCCAATCATATTGCTGTGTAAACTCCACGATACCCTCGACATCAGCAGATCAGCTGACTAGTCGTCAGCTGCTGCTTGGTCGAAGTATGTTTATCAAAAGTCATTGAATAAATATTTATGTCAAAACACTTGTTAGAACTTTCAATCGCTCGGTGTGAACACACCTTAAGACACGTCCGATAACAGGATTTTTTTAACAAGATTAACAAACTCAGTGTTTCGTCGCTATCATCAGTCGTTAGTTAACATGGCGAGCCACATGCAGAGATTATTGTTGAGAGCCGGCCGTTTGTGTCGTGTAAATTCCACGAGGCGTATCCTTTGGAAATCCGTTGTGGACCTTAGGACTCTTCGTTAGATCATGTGATAGTGTATCAGTATTTGTCATATTCGTCCTTAAATATTGATCAGAGATTTCTGCTTCCGCCACGCTCCGAGCGAGACGTAAGTCAACTTAATTTTAAATCATATCTTTAATAATCAAACAAATAAAACACATAGCCTAGTCTTTTAAGGGGATCCTAAGGCGCCGTCTACAATACACGGAGTAAGAAGTAAGAGTAAGAAATTGACCAATCACAGGCGATTATTCTTCTCACATTCGACTGTGATTGGTCAATTTCTTACTCTTACTTCTTACTTCGTGTATTGTAGACGACGCCTAAAGCAAAGCTCGAACTCCGACGAAAACACTAGATGTCGCGCCGCGCGCCGCACATCGACATGTCT
The DNA here is from genome assembly GCF_001594075.2 of Trachymyrmex cornetzi. Lineage (NCBI taxonomy): Eukaryota > Metazoa > Arthropoda > Insecta > Hymenoptera > Formicidae > Trachymyrmex > Trachymyrmex cornetzi. The sequence goes on along the minus strand of NW_017300172.1, from coordinate 22,490 downwards.
TTTTATATTACCACAGCAATATCTCACGCAGCCTATGATACACGCAGTCGTTGTTTGGGAACTATTATTTCGTACGTTCGGGTTGCAAAGCTTTCATATCAAACAAATGTTGTCACGACTTGACAGCTGAGACGCCATGTTACACTAAGGAATGGTAAAAAAATATATCGATTTCGAAATTTTTGATCATTCTCAGCGTAGATTCCATTTCACAAACACGTATTAATGCGTATACTTTAATCCTGGAAAAGGATTTTCCAATCCGTGATAAAGAAAAAGAGTATTCGTTATACAAAAATTATACGTGTTTAGTCGGTAATACAGATCTTTAGGATCCCCTTAATCGCGACATGATTCGTACTGTATGATGATCTACAGTCTTGACTTAAAATATAGATGGTAGCACGATGCAAAGGCGCAATTCAACCGGTAGTTCGTTTTGCCGACATTACGATTTTGCTTTCTCATCTTTACTGATAACTGATAAAAGATATTTACCCTTTCATCGTTGTATGTCACTGTAATATTATATAAGAAAAAAAAATGGATTATTTAAGTTAATTTATTCATTTATTATTATTATAAATTAAAATCACAGTATAAAATAATTTCAAATAGTTCCAAACATTTCGACCTTTAATATAATCTTCTTCAGTAAATTCTACATTGTCATACAAATTGAACATTACAATTAAAATATAGCTTTACTGTTATTACGATTTCTTCTCATGTTTGTATCCTCCAATATTTACAATCAGAAATCCATAATTAGTTCCTTGACATTTAAATATTATTTAAATATGTCATTTAAATATTTATTAGCATTTATAATAGACTGTTCCTTGTATCTTGTAATATTACATAAAGTCTGTACTGAATGTTGTAAGAAAAGTTAAAAAAATATTCAATCTTCTAGTAAAAAAATTCATAATATATTTCTCATATTGTTTAAAAAAATTTTAATTTAAATTTATGAAGATTTCTGAAAAATACTTCTCAACTTTTTGAAGATGCAGCTTTCTAATAAAGAAACTTAAAAGAAATCTTGTTTTCTAATAATGAATTTGATTGAATATTTTCAGTATGCGCATTGATGAACATTAAAGTTCTCATATACAAATTGACGTAAATGTGTTTAATATAAATATAAAAATTAGTTAAACCGTAACATTGTCAATACATTTTATTGTATTGTTAAATAAAAATGTATTTTACAATTCGAAATATTTGCATTTCGCTTTTACACAACTTTAAATAAGAATACAAAAACTTTAATATAGTTTTCGTCAGGGTCATAAAAATTTATTCAAAGAGCGTATAATTTCGATCGATCTTTTATTGAAAATTTGTATTGAAATTTGTATTGAATTTCGTGGGTCAGCCGCCTTCAATTGGGAGGATCCGTTCGATCTAGAGTCGCAATTGACACAGGACGAAATCCTGATGAGGGATCAGTTTCGTTCCTACTGCCAGGAGCAGCTCCTGCCGAACGTGATCGAAGCGGACCGAAAGGAACACTTCGATCGAGAGATTGTAAAGCAGATGGGACAGCTCGGGGTGTTGGGCTGCACCATGAAGGGCTATGGCGGCGCCGGGGTATCCTCAGTGGCTTACGGGCTCCTTGCCAGGGAAATTGAGAAAATCGACAGCGGGTATCGATCGGCGTTCTCGGTGCAATCCTCTCTTTCGATCGGTGCGATCTAATGTTCGGCAGCGATGCTCAAAAGAACGATTTCTACCTAAAATGGGTGCGTTCAAGCGTTTCTTAGGATAGAATTCTAGTGTTACGTTCTCTAATTTCTAAATCGTATAATTAGTATATAATTAATACAATAGCTTTGAGAATAAATTAACATTATTGAAAAGGGGAGCATAAAAACAACGCAAGTTTTAATGGAAACATATAATTTGTAATTATTATTAAATAATAATAATTGTAGAATTAATAATAATAATTATTATCGTGATGGAGGATCTCAATCATAGTTGAAGATTATACCTCACATATTGATTGCTTGAGTGACTAATTATATGTTCTTTTATATATAAACCATAGTCATTAACGATTTGAAGTTGTAAATATTAAATTATTATAAATCTTTTATCTCTAACAACATAAAAATTTCTCTATTATTGTGAAAATCATAGATTATTTAGATACAAGATAATTAATAACTATTCTAAATTGTGTAAGACTATTATTCTAAATTGTATTAAAAAATTACCAGGTTCTAGAATTTTATATAATTATTTATTTTCGATAACTATAAGAAACAAAGCGAAAATAAAATATTTAATTTTTATATTACTTATGAAAATTAGATCGACAATTAGATTAATTAATACAATTGTATAAGTGCTAGTAAAATTGATTGAATGACGATTACCGTTGGAGTTGTGGGCGATAGCTTTCAAAGTGTATTTCAGTTTCCGGGGAAAAGATCGGTTGTTTTGGCTTGACGGAGCCCAATCATGGTAGTGACGCAGGAGCCATGGAGACTAGAGCCATTTACGACTCCGATAAAAAGGTCTACAAATTGAACGGCAGCAAAACATGGTTAGTACTTTTCACCGTTTCTTTCACGATTGAGCGCAAAAGTGAGACTGTCGAATCTCGTTTAGGAAACGAGTCACAAACTCGCCTGTCGCCGACGTGTTGATAGTATGGGCGAAATGTGATGACGGTCAGATCCGTGGGTTCGTCATCGAGAGAGAAGATGCGGGAGATCGGTTGTCTACCCCAAAGATTGAAGGGAAG
>NW_017300172.1:13909-19630 GCF_001594075.2 Trachymyrmex cornetzi | reverse complement strand
AACTGCCGCGGTATCGCGCCATTTGTAAGATCCGGCATATGTCCAACTTTTCCACTTGGGCAACAGCCTTATATAAACGTTTTTCTCTGCTTTATTTTACATCCACGACTTACAACAATTATATTTCATTCTTTGCACTCTCAACCGTTTTGTAAGGACAAAAGCGGATTGAAAAGAAGGATTGGAATATCTCGAATTTATAATACTTTTATTTATAATACTTTTTTTTAAAACTATATTTATATTTTTTGACCATACATTTGAGAAACTCAATTACTACTAGAAATTTAACTGCCTATTACGGTCGGAGCTGAATCTTCGTTGCTTTTTTAATAATTCAATCTTGAATGACTAATATATGCTATATATGTACTTGCATATATACCATATTGTAGTCTTTTTCTAACTGAGCGCCGAATTGTTTTTCCGGACTAAATAAACGCAATTAAAATTACTCTAGTAATCGCGAATTAAATTGACAAGCAATTTAATAATTTGATGCTACCACCAAGCATCATATATTATAAAGATGTTAATATATAAAAGCTGTTAATAAATTTATTGCAAAAAATATTCTCGAAAAATAGCCTCAGTAGTCTAATGGCTCAGGACGCTCGTACGGTTTACAAGAGATCCGGGTTCAAGTCCCGGCCGAGGTAATATTTTTCGCAATAAATTTATTAACAGTTTTTATATATTAACATCTTTGTAATATATGATGCTTGATGGTAGCATCAAATTATTAAATTGCTTGTCAATTTAATTCGCGATTACTAGTAGTTTTACTTGCGTTTATTTAGTCCGGAAAAATAATTCGGCGCGCAGTTAGAAAAAGACTACAATATGACATATATGCAAGTACATATATAGTATATATTAGTAATTCAAGATTGAATTATTAAAAAGCAACGAAGATCCAGCTCCGATCGTAATAGGCAATTAAATTTCTAGTATTAATTGAGTTTGTCAAATATACGGTCAAAAAATATAAATATATTGTTTTTATTTATTGGTTTTCTTTGGATTTTATCTTTTTTTTTTCCAGACAACTCAGTGTTTTATACTGGTCAAGGCAGTTATATCCTTATTTAATTAATTGACTATTAGTTACTATCACACAATTGGCTTCATTATTATTATAACCGTGATTATCATTATTGTTTAAAATTTAAAAAATATAGATATTAAAAATGAAGTCAATAACTACAAAAAACTAGATGATCGCATTAATTACGATTATATTCCGCGTAGCTTAGGATATCTAATAATAGAACTTGATAAAGGGACCATTCAGTTGCTTAAACAATGCGCGATACGGCATCGCCTGGGGTGCGTTAGGCGCGGCAGAAGCTTGCCTGAACATTGCTAGATCTTACACTTTGGAGAGGAAACAATTTAAAAGACCGCTGGCGGCGAATCAGCTTGTACAGAAAAAACTGGCGGACATGATGTGCGACGTCGCGATCGGTCTTCAAACTTGCTTACGAGTCGGCAGACTGAAGGATGAGAATAGGTAAAATACACTTAAAAAAAGCGAAGCAAGGAAAGTCTAATCTGAATAACTAACGTAATATATTACCAGGAAATATTTTACCTTCTAGGAAAACCGATAATTTTTAATGTTTCCAGATTAATCATTCTTTTCTTGCGGAGTTATTATATAATGTCTATGATTTATAACAATAAAAAGTTTCATAGGACTCTTAAATATTATAAAATTTCAAATAATGTTGTAAAGAACATATAAGAGTCAAATAAAACGTTAAAAATAAATATATGTCACAGAATTAAATAAAATAAAAATTTAATTGAACGTTAGTAAGCTTCATTACATGTTTCGGCTTTATATCAAGCCATCTTCAGATGTTCCAACGTAGTTAACATTTCCGCAAGATATGCATTAATATTCGGTAAAATTACAAAAATATCCATGATCGACCTTGAATGATAGATGAGTGTTTTCCAAGATACAAAATTTTTCTCTCAAACGATTTACTGACCGTATGTTTGAAATTTCTAGCTATTATATACATAGTATATAAGAAAATGGTTGATACACGAATTGAAAATAATAATACATAATAAATGGTACTACATAAAACATAATAGTAATACTTATATAAACATAAAAAACATACATAAAGTGTAAATTACAATACAATAATAGTAGTACTTAATAGCAACATAAATGTTAATGCATATATTACAAAGGTATCCGCCAATGTCCCCACGGTAACGTCTCCGTCGTGTTCAGTACGACGTATCGTTTGTCGTCGTATGGACTCAGAGCGATTTTCGATTCGGATATCGTGTATACCTCATGCAGTTTAGATCGTATACACGATTGACGACGAGTCATTTCGATCTCTTCGTTCAAGCACCGCGTGTAATTGTCGAACGTTATCGTTCGCGCTACTACGTTACTCTTTACACCTTTTGCTTTTTTGGTGTCCTTTTTGCCATCTACCCTCACCGCATACATCTTCGCTGAGCCCAACGAATTCGGTCGATATCATACCGTTGTTCTCGTCCTTCATGACCAAATACTTTTTTATTCGCGAGAGACATACAGTATGCGTTGTCCGCCGGATAATCGCTCGTGTCTAATCTAGCGATATCGTGTTTAATAGTCTCGTAAATGTTCTCGCATTCTATATGGTAAATGAGACTGTCCGTGTCGGTGTATATGATTTTGCATTTATAGTGAAACAGTGGTAACACGTCGTCATAGTAAAATTCGTACAAGCAGACTTTCGATATATCGAGTATACGCATACCCACGTAAATCGGCTAGTTGAACTTCACCTCGAGTTTGCGTAGTTCGACGGCGATTAAATTTTCCGCAAAGATGCTACAACTGTGGAAATTCGGTTTCGCGATCATTGCCTCCGCGCCGTATCATCCGTCCCACTTTGTTAATAATTTTACGTCGACGTGATTGCGCACATTCTCCATGGTTTTTCCGAAAACCGCGTTGTTCATTAATTTATACAAATTTTTTTCAAAATTGTTTTTCGCACGAGTTCTGAAATTGGTATTGAGTTGGATGTACTCGCGAAGCCATGGAGATTGCGCGAATTGTAGCACCCGATAGATCTTTGTTACGCGAAGACCGTGACGAGTACATTGCTGTAGGTTGCGGTAGTGAATGACGTAACGTTGTTTATTGTACAGCGTCGCTAGAAGTTTATCCTCGCGCTTGCCAGGTGGCTTATCGCGCGTCGGGCAGAAAGGCAGGTCCGCGTGAACGTCATGGAGATGTTGTGGATACTCGAGATCGACCTCGAGAATATAACCGATGCGAATCCAGAGCGATCGCGCTCACGTCAAAGTTCGCAACGTCTTTGACCCATTGAAATTTGGCGTATGGCAATGGTTGACTCATCGCCCAACCGTACAAGTTGTTAACGTCGTAATACATTAAGTACGTCGACGGTTCCGACGGGTCGTACGAACGCATGTACTTGTTATTAGCCTGCGCATATCTGCCGGAACATTGACTGAGGCTACCGCGTATACCGCGCTCGATGAACATGACAATATCAATGTCGGTGAGCAATTCAAATCTTACGCGCGTATGTTTCAGCATGGCATCCCACGTGAAACCTGGTAGTGTATAATAATGCGCGGGATCGAGACCGTAACTCGCGACGCAACTTTCGCTGAAATTTTCGAAAATGTCAGCTAATAACAAGACATCGGTTTTCAAGTAGAGATCACTGTACTCGCCGAGCGTTCGAATGGAGAATCGCTGCCATACGTTCACGGCGTGAGCGTAATCGCTCTCGGATACTGTATCGCCCGTCAATGAACTGTAAAATGATTCGCGCGGTGGTAAGCGTGTGTCCTGTAATTTTTCAACGTAGTCAACGTACTCATACGGAAAGACACCTTTACGAGTAAGTAATTCAAGCTTTCCGTCTGACAAAGTTGAAAATTCGGAACGTACAATTTTTAATTTATCTTTGTCGAGATACGACGCCAATTTATCGAGGCTTGCACTTAGAAATTTAAATGAATCAATAAACCTTAATTTTACGCAATTTTTCCGAAAATGATTTGTATTTTTATCTTTGGTGCTATCGACATGTTTAGTGAATGATATATATTTTTCCTTTGTTATCGGTAGAACATCTACTTGTCCCTCATATGCTGTAGCGATTTCTTTAATTATAAAGTGTGCGTCGTAGCCCGACAAGTTGTGAAATACAACTGGAATATTAAACGAATTTTTATAATTAAGATTACAATTCGAATGTGCTGTTCGTTTGACGCGAACAGTTTCCCGCAGATGTGACAACCCGTCGCGCTGCGGTATGTCTCCCATTGCTGTTTAGATAGCACTTCCATGGGCACGTTGGCGGATATAATATCTTTTACGCGATGCAACAAGTCTTAGAGTTGACGCGCGAACCATGCTATACAGTTTTCGTCGCGACGGAACCGATACGACGATAACGCGTCGTCGTACGAGCAATGTACGTAGTAGCCCACACTGCATACCTTGTGGCGCTGATATGTGTACGACGCATCTTCCTTGTCCGGCTCCGTTCTGCAGAACGCACTCCAGGTTGGCGTAGACGACGAATGGAATGCGCTCCTTATTGCAGTGGTTGTTGAATTCGAGCCATTTGTTGTCCTCGCTCGGCAGTCTGATGGCACAATCATTAAATTTTCTGCAGTCCATTGCGTGTAACTCCAATTTTTCGCTCGTACTGAAGTAGTGCAATCATCTGGAAAAAACGCATATAAATTATTATTATCATTTATTAATATAAAGGACAATTATAATTTTTTTTTTTACGCATACTTACCGATCGCAGAAAAATTTCTTGTGCTCCTTTTTCGAGAGTTGCGAGCTCACGAGGCGCGACAGGATCTTAATCCACGCAAAGTGGCCTACACTGTCGTTGCGTGGATCTTGCAGATACAGCACGTTGACGTATTTCTCCTTCTTGTCGCTAGTAAGCCGTACAGGAAGGACCTGTTTATTCTCGTTACTATATACATTGATCGATACTGCGTTCAATTGTTCGAATTTTTGAATGTCTTTCAATATCATTGGAAACTCGCAAGCGGGAATGCCCGCAAGATTTAACACTGCAGTGTAATGTGGATACGATGATTCCCGATACACATGTTCTTCAGCCGGATGTAGAGCGGCGACCACCGACCACGCGAAGCACGCATTGTCCGTCGTACGCACACTGATCACCGCTCGTTTCGTCGCTATTTCCCGTGCGCATGGGATTTAGTTTATTCACGTTGATAGTCAAATTGAGGATTCGCGACAGCGCCCACCCACTGTCGCGTTTCTGGAACTCTTCGAGCGATGTCAACGTAGGCTCGATGACGTGCCGCTCGTACCACTCGCGTATATCGGTACATCGATATATTTCAATGTTCTTAGTGTTTATACTTTTAATGGCACGTTTGTCATTCGTTGCAAATTCACCATTGAACGCGGTATTCACTTTTGCATTACCGTGTCTTTCTACAGCGTCTCGAACTTGCCCGAGCACTATTTCTCTCGCGTCTTCTAAAAACCGCCGCGGCTCGATGTAATTAGAATTTAACACAGCGCCCGTCAATATACGGCTTTCAAACGCGGCATCAATCTCTCGCCAGACGAGAGACTTTCGTTGCCACTCGTTGCGTACTCGCTTGCCCACCACCAACGTGCACGAACCGTCGCTCCAATTGCGATTTTGCACCCGCGAG
>NW_017300172.1:11361-13749 GCF_001594075.2 Trachymyrmex cornetzi | reverse complement strand
TTCGTCGAATTCCATGTTTTTTAAAATCAAAGTCTTTAGATCACGTCACACTCTTCCACGGAGCACTTGCACATGAGTCGTTTACATACGTTGCAGCACCGCCTCGTATCTAGAACGTAATAACGTTCTATCACTGTTCTATTATGTTTGTGTGCGAAAATGCACTGTTTACACTCAAAGCATCGATCGTTGCATAAATCGAAAAACAAATTTGGTATATGATCACGAAGCCCCTGCCACATATTGTCAATAATCAACAGTTCGACACATTTGTCACTACCCGCGGGAATCTTAATGCACGTGCACCAACGCCGGATCTTATCTGCGATTTTCTTCGCCCAATAATAATCGTCCTTTATTACATTGACATTTATGTTTTTATTGTCATCGTTCTTACATTCTTCTCGTAATCGCGTATACACTCTCTGTCGCGTGAGTAAAGACCAGACAGAAACGGACGATGTTATAACTTTTCCATGTTTCTCACCGCGTATATCTAACTCTCGGTCGCGTAGAAACTGCACCGGCGATATTCGCACATCATTTATGGCTCTCTTTCGCTGATTACCGAGAACGTACAACACATCATTTACAACGTCATTTTCCATGTCTCGCTCACAATACTGTTCAAAATAGTTTTTAATTTGTGCACTGTGGGCATCTGTTGCATGGATATATAATGTACAATGCTACTCTGCAGTTCGTACAAAACCGACCGCTCAGCGCATCAATATAATTGATACTATATTTCTTTATAAAATGCATTCCCACGGTGTCAATGTTAGCTAAAAGCACCATGCATGCAGCACATACGGTTAAAGGACCGCCAGTTGTGTAATAAGACTGAATCATACAGTATTTGGTGCGATCGTTCAGTGCACGGATTTCTGCAGCTGGTATAAATTTTTCTTCAAGATCCGTTTCGTATTCGCTCGCGTCACTGACAAAACCGGTGTCGTCGGATAACACGGATTCTTCGTCGGATGAATCTTCATTCAGTATCTCTTCAAAATCTACTTCCATTTCTATTATAAAACACACTTCATCTCAAATATTCGCGAACTATTCAGAATCCACGTTTCCAATATTTTCGACTATATCCACGACGTTCGCACGATGGTTAGCCACACTTTTCGCACCGCTCTTATTGCGACCGATTCGACAATCTCTCAAGGCACCAACTGAGGTGTTGAGCACTCATGCTCTATATATATTTCGTTATGTTCAGTGGACTCCACTATTTCTCCGTTTCGTGAAAATTCCGACAAAAAATAGTCATTAGGACAAAGCACGAACATAAAACTCGAACGTCACCGATCGGCAAGCATGGCAATATTCAAGAAACGTGTCATTAGAAATCTTCCCAACGATATTGGAAACATAAGCAAAAACATAGATCCTCAGAATCGTCAGATCCATGGTAATAAAATTTATGGCAAACCATGTAGAGAAAATCTTATTTCCAAACGCGTAAAAAGTTGAAGGGCGTTTTCTCGTCAAACAACAGGAAGTTGGTAAAATAAAATATGGGATCACAAAGCGTAGCTTTTAATTTTTAGCTTGTCGATCGTAGAATTTAAGTAAATATTATCTAGACGAGAGAGAACGCATGTTCAAGTAATAAAAGAGAAATCGCTGACAAAAAAAGGGGGTGCGTTCGACTCGGAGTATTCGCCTTTGTGTGGATACCTGTACATCCTGCATTCCACATTTACTGCAGAAGAGTTATGTTTTTTGTTTAGCAGCCGAAATATCGGCGCTTCTCTTAGCGCGTCACGACATGTCACCGATCTGACAGTGTACATAAACAGTGTACAAAGCTTTTTCGTTCAATCGTAAACTTCGATTACGAGCGATAAGACATGGATCGAGTAAAAGAATATATACATCGAAAATCGATCGAGTGCAAGGGATACCGTCCCTTACAGCAAGATCCGCCAAGTCCCCCACCACAATCGAAGAAAAACCCGAGATATTTGGAATGTCCCAACGAAAAAGCATTAAAGTTACCAACGAGTTCCTCATCATCAACGCAATCAAAATATAAGCCATAAGGTATTGCATTTACGGTGACTAGTGTAAAGGCCTGCGCACAATAGAGGAACAAGAATTAGATATTAAGGTTTCAACCTATCAGAAACCGTGTATTCCGATGTAATCAGTTTCTGATAAGTTAAAATTTTAATATCTAATTCCTGTTCCTCTATTGTGCTCAGGCCCTAATGCATATTATTCTCCGCTGAAAAAGCGAATAGTGATAAAAAAGTTTTTTTATTCTCTTTTTTCCAGAAACCGCTGCTGATCGTAAAAGAATATTATAAAATGAGAAAAATCGGTGTAATAAGATGTGAATAAAAATAAATTCGTTCGCATCACTATATATATATA
>NW_017300172.1:10529-10927 GCF_001594075.2 Trachymyrmex cornetzi | reverse complement strand
TCATACCCCACCACCGAAGAATCCCCGCGCTACGCTTCCCCTCGCCTACGAGTATCCCCCGCACCCAGCGCTCCCCTCAGAGGATCCGAGTTAGAACCGGCCTACTATATCTACTTAGATAGTTCAATAAAATTATTTTTAAAACTGTATTTATAACTAAATTTTTAGATACTTCAGCAGAATCGTTCTTTCTGTGCAATTAAATTAGCTGAAGTCGTTTTATTACCATTTGTAACGCTTCCATAACTATTTTGTTTAGATCTCCTGTTAGTCCGGGAGATGATGACACTAAAATGGTCATGATTTGTTACCTCTTGAAATTGTCATAATTCGTCATTTATTAGGTAAACATGCAGGAAACGCAAGTATGGCAAACCTCCCGCGGTTTTAAAATTGAT
>NW_017300172.1:8974-10344 GCF_001594075.2 Trachymyrmex cornetzi | reverse complement strand
AAAAAAAAAAGATTTGTTACCGGCTGTTTTTTTGTACATTGCCTATTTTCACTACAAAACATACAAAAATACACATGCCATACCGTTTGAGTGGATCTAAGGGGTCGCTATGCTCGTCCTAACATGTCGAATTTTAAACTAAAAGTTTTTAGTCGGTAACAAATCATGACGTTTTAGCGACCCCTTAGGTACACTCAAACGGTATGGCATGTATATTTTTGTATGTTTCGTAGTGAAAATAGGCAATGTACAAAAAAACAGCCGGTAACAAATCTTTTTTTTTTCACTAAAAAATTTACAACTTTATTCGACGGCCCCTTCGATACACAGAAACGGTATGGCACCTACCTTCCGATTGGTTTTTTTGACGTAAACTATCACTAGAAAAACATGCCATCCGGTAACTTATTAGGAAAAAAGCAACAAATTTTTGACAACTTCAATCACACGCTATCAATTTTAAAACCGCGGGAGGTTTGCCATACTTGCGTTTCCTGCATGTTTATCTAATAAATGACGAATTATGACGATTTCAAGCGGTAACAAATCATGACCATTTTAGTGTCATCATCTCCCGGACTATGTGTTGGATGATATTTTCCGAATCAAATTTTGTCCTTTAGAGTCCATTTATGTGATAAATTATTTGCAATTACCAACGTTGGACAGTTTACGGAACGAGATAACTTTTTCGAAAGTAATAAGTTTTATATTTTATATAAACAATGAGGAGGATTAATAAAAGAGAATATTATTTCAAAAAATTGTGTTTGTTTGCAGGAGACATAAATGCGAGGCTCGAATCGAAGTTTGGTCGATTGCAATGCGATCCATATTTTTCTGAATATGTGGAACTCTTTAAACGTATGCTCTTAGCAAAGGAATCAAAAGATGTGTTAGTAGAGCCTCTAAAAAAATGTTATTCAAAATAATTCATCCCATTTATTATATAAACAAATTCTTATATGAAATAACTTACAATACACAGCCCAAAGATAGAAAGAGATACAGATCAAAATATCCAATACGTTCTCTCACGTGCAAAGATGTATTCGTGGCGCGTCAAATGTCTGGTATCGATTCAGCGGGGAATTAGATGCATCGACCAGCAACTTCAAATTCATTTGAAGCAAATTAAAGAATGTTTAGAAACGAGTATGATTCCGCTTGGGCAACTTCATGTTGATTTTTACCTCGATCGGGGTATGCTTCTCAAGGCGATAGCTAATAGAATATGACTTCCAGTAGCATTCGTACGTGGAGAATACGGTGTCTTGTGGATTCAAATACCCATATCTCAAGTAATATACGTATTACTTGCGTTAAAGTGGTATTTTTTAAATATATTACGTTATTTGTGACTCAATGCG
>NW_017300172.1:4486-8693 GCF_001594075.2 Trachymyrmex cornetzi | reverse complement strand
CACAAAAAGTTATTACAAAATTCTTGTTTTATATACATATAATTGTACATAACATATGTTCATTTTTTATAACCATAGATAATTTTATACAATTTTACATTTTTTTTTATATTTTATACTTATATATAATTATATAAGAAATATTTTTTCCCGGATTATGCGTATAACTTCAATATATAAAATATTTTGCTAAAGTTATCATCTTCAACACAAATCAACACGTATCGTTAGAAGCCATATGAATAAAAAGCATCCATTAAACGCATTTGTACCTAGTATAAAGACATAATGTTGCAAGTATAGTTACGTATATAATTGTTTATCCTTCATAACTCTTTAATAAATATTCCGCTATAATAAATGCAATCTAATCTAGATTATCTGTGTGCACATTTTGTCGCTCAATACTTGCTAATTGAACGGCATATATATACATACGTTATACGACATTATACATTTAAATAATTATAGCCTTATATATTTAAGTAATTATAGCATTTACTTATTAAATAATGCATATCATAATATTTTTTAGCATTTGCTTATCTTTTTCAAGCGTCAATTATTTTTTATTTATTAGCAATAGCTCTGCATATTTTATTAACGTCGTTAAATAATAAAACGTAAGACATAAAGTAGAATATATACCTACAAAAATTAATTCAAAGTGTAATATCATAAGAATTGCTTTATGACTTTTACAGGAGATAGTAAAGAGCATGAGATTTCATGAAAAAAGTCAATATCATGCTCAATTGAAATTAAATCCAAAAAGGATATATAAAGCATTTGGTGAATTTATCCGTAATTACTACATGGAGTCTAATTGTGGACAATTATCATTACTTCATTTAATTAAAATTAAAACATATGAAACGGTATCGAATTGAAATAAAATCATCCATAATGTAATATTTATGATAGATCATAACTATTAAATATTTCATTAAATGTTTGATATCGTTCTAGATAAAAATATAAATTTTTTTTTCAAAGTGATCCATAACTAGTGGTTTTAATCTACGTATCTATAAATAAAAATTGCGTGAAAAGAAAGGCAATCTAATCTAGATTATCTATGTGTCTATTCTGTTGTTCAATACTTGTTGAACGGCACTTACATACGTAATATCTCCCAGTGTACATGTCTTACAGTGTAGTTCTCACAAAGTTCCTAGAGAAACTGTGGAATCTATTTCTGAAAATCTTATAAAAAGTATTAAAACGTGTTTGTACTTCGAGCAGGAAAAACTAATTCAGTTAAAATGCTAGCCGACTCGGAAACTATGACCCTAGAAAGAGCGCTGGCACCATTAATGACAATTGGCGCGTTCTGCAATTTCGCCACGTTCGAATATCCTCTTGGACAATCTAGACGTATATCACTTGCCTGTATGGTTTGGCCAAATGGAGCCTTCTTACGTACATCTTTTACTATAAATATTACACTGTTGGTTTTGAAATGAAAACAATATACATCTTCCATATCTTATCGTTGATCACCATTATATTAATGCCCATCAACATCTGCCGTTTTAAGGTAAAAATTTAAAATGTACTCCCGATTACTATGATATATAATAATACTTGATCTTTTAATGTTACTTGTCTTTCGTTTAGTAGTATTTTTAATTGATGGCATTAAAGGAGTCTTAAATTCGCAATTATAGGCAAATACAAATTTATGAAAAGTTTTTATGAAAGGATTTCGTTACCTTCAACTATGACCTACTTTTAGTCAAACTCAAGCTATGGAGTCTATCCCATTCGGCCCTCTCGCTAATCTACTCGTTCCTTACAATTCACACCCAGCAAGCCCTCATGTAAATATAATCCTTTTCCTCTTTTCTCCTCTCCTTGTGAAATTTCCTCTGGAGTACCCCAGGGTTCCATACTCGAATTTTTACTTTTAATATTTGTGTCTCTGATTTGTCTAATGTTTCTCTGTCCTCCGATCTCTTCATTTATGCAGACGACGTAATTCTTCTCAAATCCTTTCATCCATTCGATGCTTTAACAGACTGTTCCGCTTTAATAAAAATCTAAAATCTATTTCCGAATGAACAATTCAAGTAGGGAAATATACAAAATTATAGACTTCTTTAATTAATACCATAAAATATAACAGCGAAATTCAATTGGGTGTTAGGAGTCTCTGAGCTGGATGCTATCTTGCTCAAAAGTTAATTGTAAATAACAAATTAGATTTGTACGTTTCAGCTCACGTTTTGAACCATCCTCAGCAATAACAATTACCGCTAATCGCGCTAAATAGCGCGCAGACTCCTAACCCGCAGTTGAATTTCGCTGTTATAATCTATTGCCGAATGGTCTCTACTAATAATTCGCATCTAAGTCCCTATAAATCATCCTTGATTATTGTCGGTTCCTCAACATTATTATCTCGTATTCAATCTTTCCATATTTCTCTTAACTCTGTTCCAATTCCTCGCTCCTCCTCTATTGAAATTCTTGGTATCCATGTTGAATCTTCGTATTCAATTCATACGTGGCCGTCAGGTGTCGGGCATACACCTGTCTATATCTTCTTTATCCCCTTCCCTTCACCACATCCTTTCCTGCTCTCAAAAACTCCTCACTTCTCAATTATGCGTTATTTCGTTATTTGATTACGTCGATGTCGTCTACGTTCTGGCTCTTACTCAACAACTCCTGAATCGTGTACAGCGTATCCAAAATTCTTGCCTCAGCTTCTCTTATTTTGTCAGTAAATACGATCATATCTCTGTATTATTAGAGATCTGGCTGGCTTAAAACATTTTTTTCTTCACCTATGCTGTCTCGTTTTTTATCTCCGCTCCAATACCCCCTTATATTTGCGACGCCTCCTTCAATTGAACTCTGAGCTTCATTTTACTTTTAACCCTCTTGTCACCAGGTACCAATATTACTTATCCTTCCCATTCATCGTTCCACTAAGTTCCGTGCTGCTTTCTCCTACACCTCAGTCAAATGTTGTAATTCTGTTACTGTATCAATAAAAACCATTCCCTCTTTGACCTGTTTTCCTTCTGCTGCCTCACGTTTTATTGCGTCACTCACAGTATTTAAGCAAAACTGATGTAATTGATAAATGTAGGTGCTTGCGTGTGTGTGTGTGTGTGTGTGTGTGTGTGTGTGTGTGTGTGCGTGCGTGCGTGTGTGTGCGTGCGTATGTATATGATTTTAACTATTGTTTCATCACTCAGAACATCGTTGCCTTAGTTGCGGTTTTTTGTTGCTGGTAGGCTTTGTAAAAGCAGATTTGCTGACGTTTAACCATTTGCAAGCTACTATAGTCTATCGTATCATATTTTTTATTTATGTTTATTACTCTTTTAACGTGTAATCTTTTCCATAGCCCTTTGCAATAAAATAAATTAAATTTAAAAAAAGTTTCTTTTAACAGATCAATTTTAATACTTAATTTATTACAATGTAACTCTTTATCACATTCCGTATAAACATTGCAATAACAATTTTTACTCAAATATAAAATTACAATAATTTTGTTCGTGTCGCATAATCGATCAATATGATTTTTTTAAAGGAATTGAAAATATGTTTACGTGAACTTGCTATAGTAGACCACACGTTGGAAACTTTGGGAACGCCAAAGGAATATCAAAGGCTACGTAATTGGATAATTCGAATGATTATCGGATTGATTGTATACGTTTGTTATTCTGTAACACATAATGCGTTTTTATATTATTTTGTTTACGACACAATATCTTTGTGGGGCGTGATCTTAGATATATTTCTGGTGAGTTACCCGTACAATGTCGTTGCCTTAAGTGCTCTGATTTCTGCAGCTATCCTTGGGTTAGTATTATAAATATGTGTACATTTAACTTGAAAGTTATTTTTATTGATATTGTGCGTCAAAATGTTTACAGTGTGAAACACTTAAAGACCTTCTAGTACATACAATATAAAAAAAGAGAGCCATCTCCGTTAATGACCATGACGTTGACAACATATGTATGTTGTCTGCATTGCTGTACAAAGCATATATACAATACTTATTTTGAGTATTAAAAATATACTAAACAATAATTATTTAAAATAAATAAATAATTACTACTTTTTATTATTAAATATTTGTAAGAGGTGAACATCTTTAAAAAACGCTGTGACGGAAATAATGTTGAGTAAAGTAATCGAATAAACATATATGGTCAGAATTTTCCTCTCCGATGAACCT
>NW_017300172.1:2319-4447 GCF_001594075.2 Trachymyrmex cornetzi | reverse complement strand
TAAAATCATCTTAAAAAAGTAATTACAAAACTAACGGTAAAAGTAACTTTCATCCCTGGCTGTAAGGAAGAGCTGCGCCGCATGTCAACAAGTAGTTATATTACGATTGAATTGACGCTACGCAATTTCAAAAAATAATTCGAATTTTTTCATTTTTTTTTCTTTTTATTTGACATTCAAAAAAATAGAAAAAATTAACGTATACTATTAATTCTAGTTTGTGCGATAATGATATGATCTCTGAGTATAACCGTAAAAGTAGAAGTCAGTCGGACTAATAGTCTTTTTGGAATCGTGATTACCATATTCGAAGCACGGTTTCGGGAAAAACGCGAATAAAGTTCTGAAACATTTTAGTGTACAAGTACCGCTCCGTTTTCCGTTAGAAGCGAAAGCGACACTCAGAAGGGAACGAAACTCTGCTCTATTGGACAGGAACGTTCTACAATGGTTTCGAAAGGTTGAATATGTTACGTCCAAGCTCCGATAATGTGGATGAGAAGGTTTAGCGAAAGAAAAGGATAAGAAGGGAGAAGCATGGAAGGACGTTAGAGCAGACGCTATGTCTCGCATGCATCAGCGGGAAAGGATGGAGCGAGTCGAACGCACCGTTTATTGCTCTGAAATATGGGTCAACGTCCCGAAGGGACGATATGACACCGGTTTCCGTTGAGCAGTGCGATCGTCGGTCCGACTTTTGAGTCAAGGAACTTAATCCTTATAACTCGGGACCGGACCATATGCGATCTCTGACGCGGGGTGGGAGTAGATACGAGGTCTTATTATCTTAAAATAAATGCGAAGTATGGATCATTACGTTCGAAACATTCTACTTTTATTGTTATTAAAATACATTAGGATTATTACTACTTAAAATTAAATTACACTTTTACTATTTAAATTAGGAAATAATCAGGACATTACGTTTAATGACATTGCGTAAATTCCATTACAAAATTCTAACAAATGAACAATTCCATTAAATTATATATGTATATTTTTTTTATAATAATGGATCATCTGAGTATAAGCTTCTGGTCAGTCAGTGTTATAACATGTGACAACAATTTATAAGTTGAAGATGAAATATTCACAGAGTTCAGAGATAAAATTACATATTTATAACTGAAAAACACTGACTAACTGGCTATACTTAAATAATTTTTGTTAACCGCATGTGTGTATGTATGTGTGTGTGTTTAAGGTTATAATGGTTATATCTCTTTTATGATGCATGAAGGAGGAGGGAAGAAGTTTAAAAAGAAGGCTACGGGGACTAAGAAAGGATGGGGGGAGTGGGGAACGTAAACAGGGATAAGGACTTCGGGTGATTGACCGGTTATGGCATTTCTGACGTTATCTGGATCCGCATCTACAAAATTTATGGTATACGTGTTCGGAGGAAGGGGTTCAGTGGATATTGGAAATTGAGAAAAAAGGGAGGCTAATGATTGGGGATTTCCGTGGTGAAAATGGTAGCGAGGACGAGGAGGGGGAAGTTCGTAGAGGAGCTCTAAGCTTGAGGAAGAATCTGCGGGAGAGGCGGGACGAGGAGAAGGAGGATTCTCGACTGGATGATCGTGATTATTGGCTACATTATTGTGATCTAAGTTATCGTTAACTCGATTGTTATCTAAATGAACATTATTGTTATCTAAATTGTTATTATTATTATGATTGTTATCTAAATTAACATTATTGTTATCTAAATTAACTTGATTGTTATCTAAATTAACTTGATTGTTATCTAAATTAACTTGATTGTTATCTAAATTGACATCATTGTTATCTAAATTAACTTGGTTGTTATCTAAATTAACTTGATTGTTATCTAAATTAACATTAATACGGAATTCTTGGTAGGCTTCCTCTAACAGTCGACGGGCCTCTCTCAACCGTCGGGCCCTTAATCGCTTAGCTGCACGGGAAGGGCGTGCGCGTTGTCGATCACTCACTACGATTAATTGTGATAATTTAATGTCAGGCTCTGCTTAACAAGGGGAAGGGAAATAAAAGAGTGAAGCTCGCGTATTAAGCGAACTTCTAAGTGAGGGGTATAGAGTTCATCGAAGAAATCGATGAACGTGGAAGGATAAGGGTGACAGGTTAATTATGGAATCAACATTGA
>NW_017300172.1:614-2214 GCF_001594075.2 Trachymyrmex cornetzi | reverse complement strand
GCAATGATTGCCGATGGTCCGATCTAGGTGGAGGTCGCGTGCAGAATTGGACCTCGAAGTGGCCTCAGTTGGATGTCTGGAGATCTCCACTTGAAACTTTTTCGCGACTAAAATCGCTGATCGCGCCGATTTGATTGCGGCGATCTGGTCGCGGACCGATGATAACTTTCAACTGATTTTGACTGAATTTGATTAACGGACCGGCAGAGGTTCGCTCTAGGTAAGTAGTTTAAGCAAAACTGTGCTCTGTTCGCGAAGGCCCTTCTTTTATATTCGCTAGTTAGGAGTGCCGTGTGCAAGTCTAGTGTGTGGGATTAGGCTTATCTAAGATTAGGATTAAGGGTATCGGTTGTGAAAAGGGATACTGGGATATGTGTCTTAGATGATTCCTCGTCATCGACCAGTTGCCGGATGTTCGATAGTCATAGAGCCACATTTGTCATATATTAAGGACAACCGCTGTTTCGGTTATAATCTTTAAAGACTGTGCCCGAGTGAATAAAAAAAAGGGGCGAACGTTAATCGGCTCGCAGCTATTGAAACTTCCTATGACAAATACAGTTGGTCTACTGGTGTTACTTGTTAATGACCCTTATGGTGATGACGAAGGTTCGAAGAAAAGAACAGTGGAGTCTGGACGTAACAGTTATTACACTAGGATTCTACAGTTATAGATAACGATTCTTCGATTACAGTGCTTTATTAATCTTAACTTTAGTGCTTGCTTTATTTGTCGCGATGGAATATAGAAGTTGAAGCTTTTACGCTTTGAATACGATTAATGAGTTAATTTTAATTCTAGTATTCGCTTACTTGTCGCAAAATATAATGGAATATAGAAATTAAAGCTCTATGCTTTGAATACGATTCACGTTGAATGTGTAGGAGACTTGGAATGAATTTGCCAACTCGATATAAAATATACGAACTGGAGTCAGAAAGTGCGGGTGTATGACTCGGTTTTGTGCAAAGCTCGGACTTCACCCGTTTCTGCCACAATTGTTGATATCAAATCTTTTATACAAATGATACATATCATTAGTTCTACTAAACAGCAGTGATGCACATTTGGCTCCCCGGCAACACGAAATCCAGCCCCACCACTTTTACCCACCTACCGGCCTATCGAGTCGGCCGCGAGAGCGAGCGAGGCAGCGAGAGGCAGCGCCCAACCTTTTCGCTCTACCAGTAAATCGTAAACACATGCGGTTATTAGAGCGAAAAGGACGGCCGCTCCTCGGGCCGCTCTATCTCGCTGTCTCGCTTTCTCTGCTAGTCGCTCGTTACAAGCGACCGAAAACCGAAAATGTATCTTCTCGGCCGCTCGGCGTATTCTTGTACAGGGTATCCAGATCTCTTTTGCCAATCACTTTTGTATTCATAGAGCGGATTAAACTGAGTCGAAAAGTCCTTTACCATTTTGCAATTTTCGCAATAGTTAACAAAATATTAATTACTAAAAACTGCAAAATATTGGTTTTGAATAATTTTTTACTCAAATACCATCAACTTTACAGAAAAACTGCTAGAGACAAAAATTATTTATTTTCTTCTCATAAAGTTTTGAGAATTTTTTCAGAATTTTTTAATACCATATTTC
>NW_017300172.1:0-501 GCF_001594075.2 Trachymyrmex cornetzi | reverse complement strand
TTTTTCTGTAAAGTTGATAGTATTTGAGTAAAAAATTATTCAAGACCAATATTTTGCAATTTTTAGTAACTAATATCTTGTTAACTATTACGAAAATTGCAAAACGGTGGAGAACTTCGACTCAGTTTAGTCCGCTCTATCTACAGAAAAGTGATTGGCAAAAAAGGGGCATCCTGCATAAGGGATAAAGAGACATGAACACACATTCTAGATAACAATTTTAATAAATAGATTTTAATAAATTTTAATAATCATATAACCCTTCCATTAATAGCAACAATGATTTTAACGTTAAAAAAATCAAAATGTGTTTCAAACATAACGTTTTCGTAATATCTTTCCAGTACACTCACATATTTTCTTTGGAAATATGCTCGTGTTGATATCTTGATATTATTTCCAAAAATTGAAAATTGGCACTTTACAGTTAAAAACGGTAATAACGAGTATTAGTCTAATTATTCATTTACTTTTTATTTTAAAAAATGCATATTTCAATAG
>NW_017300171.1:98792-106379 GCF_001594075.2 Trachymyrmex cornetzi | reverse complement strand
ACTAGAACCAGGAGAGTCAACTCGCGTGGTGGGGGTGAGTCAAAAAGCGTCACCCGCTGCTTATCCCCAACCCCTGTTGGGGACGATGTGCAGTGAGCTACTGAGCATCGTCCTCAACAGGGGTTGAGGGTAAGCAGCGGGTGACGCTTTTTGACTCACCCCCACCACGCGAGTTGACTCTCCTGGTTCTAGTCTTCTTGATCGTAACAGAGTTAATAGCTGAGTTCAACTTGTATCCCCTGTTGGGGACGATGCTCAGTAGTTCACTGAGCATCGTCCCAAAGTTTGCGCATGCGCGCATCGGTTGTGAGCTATAACCAAGAAGTTCTAGTCTTCTTGGTGGCTATAATCTTAACGTAACATTGTCACTTGCAAATAAAACAGAATTCGGAAATCCAATCAAGGAGTAAACAGCAGAAGAAAAAAAAGAATGTAAGTTGTAAAAAGAAATTATACTGCACATGATGGTCATTAAATGAACGCTATAACTTGTTTATAGGCAAATCCTGTATTGTATACAACTTTTGGAACATGATTACAGTAATTTTTTTTTATTTACAGAATATTATTAACGTTTGAAGGAGTTTTAAAGGCATATTTTCGTTGTCGTTGGAATAACATATATTGAAATATGTATGATTCGAAGGAAAGCGGTTTGTTTTTGCGTATAAAGGAAAACTCCAAGAATATTGAACTGCCAGGTACAGATTGGACTATGATCATACAAAATCATTGCATTGCATTCATTCGATCAGAAGATGACCTCACAACCTTCTTGATAGTTGTTCTCGACGTTAATATGAATGTAAAAGTTTATCATCGCAACGAGGAATTAACCTGGATGCAGTGGGATCAGCCAACTTCTGAAACCTATGTATCAAGAATGCTTGAAATTTTAAACAAAAGCATAATTTCTTTTTCGAAGTATAAAATTTAAAAAACTATTCTAAAAATTAATTGTTTTATAAGATTCGTTTGCTGAAATAAATGTAACTGTAATAAGCCCTCAATATTGTTGCGAAACAATTAATAATGAAATCGTATATAATCAAATTACATATGAAACGTGAAATCATTGGCGATAAGTACCGTGTGTTAATAGTGCCACATTTGTATCGGAATATTGCTGAAAACTTATAAAGTTTTAACACTCAATCAATTGTATAAACGTATGATTTTTTGGAAATATATATCATGGAATTAATAAATGCATAAATAATCAAACAGAAACAAAGTACGTTGACATGCGCAGTCACGAATTGAAACCGACTATGTAGAGCAACCGAGAGGATGAAGCGCAAGAGTGGGGGGTGTCGTTCGTTTCCACTTCTTGCCTCACCCCCACTACCGCTTTTACGCCGAGTTGACTCTCCTGGTTCTAGTCTTCTTGGTTACGATTGTGTCGACTTGTGTCATAGTTGGGAAGTACCGGATTGTACATTCTTTTGTTAGTGTTGCTTTGTACATACATTGTTGAAAAGCATCTATATTATCTCTTAATCAAGTTCTGTTTTTCTTGTATAAAAAGGGTAAAATATATTTTTATGAAGTAGGCAAATTTTGGATATATCAACTCACATATCAATCAAAATAAAACTATTAACAAGTTTATAGCAAATAATTTACAATTTTAGCAAAAAAAAGGAATATTACCTTCTTTTGTGTATATGCTTGTCTATAAATGACATTTGCTCATATGTATAATTCCCATGGTCTCTTATTTCTACGTGCAGAACCACTTGGTATATTTTCTTGGCTTTGTCTTTCCTTTGAATAATACTGTCGTAATCTACACCATCGGCTTATACATTCCTTTACTAAAAAGTGTAGATATAGTATATAATATATAAATATACATTACTTAACAGCGTTTATAACACAAATTATAACCTCTAATGCATGAGAAATTCTCACATTTTAATATAATGTAAACGGTCAAAGCAAGCAATATTTTATTTCAACATATACAAATATTTATTTTTTTAATAAAAAGATGTTTACCAGGTAGATTCATTACAGTAGCTATTTCTTGCCAAGAATTATCACATTTATTTATATCTTTGTAATCTTTATCTTCTTTGTTCCATAAATGTGGGTATGATCTTATTAAGTCAATTAATAACGCATCTCCTTCTTTAAATTCACCCACATTTTCATTTTCAACGTCATTTTGAACGTATTGAATATCAGAATTATTTTCTGTAATTACGGAATTCGTGTACCTATGGTCGGCCATGTTTACGACTATTAAATTGATTTCTTATATCTAATATTTCATCCTTTTTATTCCTAATTCCTTCATTGTGCATTGGTCCATTCTATTAAATATCCATAACATATGTAAACATAACCTACATGTTATTATATAATTAATGCCTTAATAAAATATTACATACAATAACTTACGAGTAATAAGAAACTGCAGTAGTTCCGCGATTACCACACAATAAACAATATTTACTATTGCTCGGCATATTTACTTTTACTTTATGCTGTTTTTATGTCGGCCTTACGAACGTACATACATACGAAGTGAATCTCACTGTGTGAGAACACTACAACTGTACAATTCACACAGACGATGATACTGACGCATGCGCACCTTTCTCTCTCGCACACATGTTGGCATCACGTTTGGTTATCGACATCTAGAATGGACCGCTGATGGCAATGGTGGGGGTAGAAAGACGATTAGAGTGAGAGGCAGGAATAATAAGATCGTTCTTTCTCTGTTTACTGAAGCCTGATTGGTTGTTGTTAATCCAACAACCAATCAGGTTGTTAGAAACAACAGTAAACAGAGAAAGAACGATCTTATTATTCCTGCCTCTCACTCTAATCGTCTTTCTACCCCCACCATTGCCATCAGCGGTCCATTCTAGATGTCGATGCGTTTGGTATACGGGTAGCATAGGCAATTCCCCTTCCAGTAGTATATGTTCTAAAGGTACATTCCAAAACTGTTATTGGAGGAAACGGTAGGTAAATGAGCGAAAATACCTGAATGCACACGAGGATATGAGAGTAATTCGTTTTTTGGAACGCTTTACGATAGAATTGAGAGGATAAAAGGGAAACGTTCGAAAAGCAGAAACTGGTTATTGTATATAACTGATAATGACGCGACGAAATATTTCACTCGGTTTTGTACTATCGCTTCTTCGTAACACGTCTGTTATTGTAGAAGAGAGTGACGATGATGATGAAGAAATGATGACATTGTTACTCGTTGAAAAAATGTCTCATCTACGTGGATCTTTATTCGCTCCGCCTAGGTTGGAAGGCTTTTTTGAAGATTGTGTGTGTGTGTGTGTGTGTGTGTGTGTGTGTGTATTAGAGTCAAAGTGTACACTCTTTTCTTTTTTAATCAATGTATACATTCATGTAAAATTTATTATAGTAAATATATACATTGACTATAGCAAACAGTAGTTGTATACATTTGCTAAGTTAACGCTTTGACTGTGGCATATATATATGTATATGTATAATATTTATTATGTTGGATGAATACTAATATATATATTATGCTGCATAGGTCAATGGAAGTACAATTTGGAATAGGTAAAGCCTCATTGCATCGTTATTTTCTACGTGTAATTCATGCTCTACGTGATATTTCCTCTGAAGTAATTTGTTGGCCAGAAGGCAATAATATAAATAGGATAAAAAATGAGTTCAATGCAAAGGCTAACATGCCTGATGTTATTGGTGCGATTGATGGCTGTCACATAGAAATAGAAGCTCCAAAGGTATACAAAAGTTGTATTATTAAAAAAATTAACATTATAAAGTTTTTGATTAAGTAGCATAAGTATTTATGTTTAGTTTGATGCTGCTTCATATCGCACTAGTAAGAAAAAATATGCTGTCCAACTTCAAGCAATTTGCGACGCATCCTTAGTTTTTACAGACTGTTTTGCTGGCTATCCAGGAGCAGTCCATGACGTTCGTGTGCTCCATAATTCTCCATTATATAGAGACGCAATGAGAAATGAACGTGCTTTGTTTCCTAATGGAGAGTCTTGCTGGCTATCAGCCAGTAAGAACATGGCTTATAACACCTTATAGAGATACTGGTGCTTTGACTCAAGTATGCTAATATCTTTTTATTATTTAATGTAAGCGATTATATTTTATCCTTTCCTCGTCCGGATATACTTATTAACAGTTTTTCTATTTATAGGCTCACAAAGATTTCAACAATATTCTATCAAGAACTAGACAAGTAATAGAGCGTGCGTTTGCTCTTCTGAAAAGTCAATCTTCTTTTAGAAGATTGAAACATTTGCACATGGATCTTATTAATGAAATCCCTTGTACAATTTTAGCTTGCTGTGTACTACATAATTTATGCCTACAAGGATTTCATGATAATGAAGAAGATCTTCAAGAATATATTAGAGATGGAGAAGAAATTGACAACGATCTTTATGTACAGGAACAAAATTTGAAGAACTCGTAATTCATAATGATAATAACGTTACAGCTGGCCAAAGAAAGCGTAATTAAAGGATAGATTAACTTAATTCGAAGCACTTTATAACCACATCCAAGTTAGTTTATTTGAATAATATTCAATGTAACAAATTAAATAAAATTAGTTTTAAAAAAAATATTTAAGAATCAGTCTTTTATTTATAAAAAAAGTACATTTCCTGTCTTCGTATACATATAATATACCATCTTTTTTATAGTAACCAAACCTTTAGTAGTAGTCAAACAACATCTTAATTCTAAATGTTATTTATAAAATTAATAAAAAATAAAAGTATAATTAACAAAAGTATAATCTTTAGCAAAATAAAATTCAGAAAAAAATAAACTATATAACCTATATAACAAAAATAAACAATATAAAAATAAACAATATAACCTATATAACAATATAGGTTATATTGTTTATATATTATAAACAATATAACCTTGTTTCATTCTCATAACGTATAATGTCACGTGTTCAACCTATCTACTTTTTCCACCAATCATCACAATTTACTCGTAGTTCCCGCACACAAACGCAGGTGAGAATTTTACTCGATGGAGGAAATACGAAGACTTTCTTACCAGTTTTGGAACAGCTCCGAATGATGAACGAGGAACCAATCGGAAACGCTCGCAATGTTTTAGAACGCCAATGAGCAAAATTTTTCTCGAAGAGGAAGTTTTGGAATGTACCCTTATTAGGCTACAAAATGCTCTGTAGCGTTTGAAGCGCTAAGTGGACCGCAGCGAATGGGAAGAGATAGAAATGGCCGTCTGCTACGGTTCCTCTCTCTCATCTCTATCGACCATTTTGACACACCGATCGCGCAGTCCATATGTCGCAGTCTCTATGACTTTGGTTTATATATATTTATACATATTCATGCAAAAGAGAGTATCGCGGATTCGCGCGCCGCGC
Organism: Trachymyrmex cornetzi; assembly: GCF_001594075.2. NCBI lineage: Eukaryota > Metazoa > Arthropoda > Insecta > Hymenoptera > Formicidae > Trachymyrmex > Trachymyrmex cornetzi. The sequence goes on along the minus strand of NW_017300171.1, from coordinate 100,975 downwards.
ATCGTAGAATGTGGACGTGTTTCCCTAATCCTCGATCGCGTCAGCGTCTTTGTGTGTTACGTTAGCTTTTCGTATTGTGGTCGCGTGCGGATCTAATCAATTTTTCTGCCGCTTTTTATAAACTCAGTGTGTCCTCTGACCCGCGTAACTATGAGTGAGGCCTCGGCCTCGAATACTATGCCGGTCTCGTCGGTCGAGCCCGGCCAACCTCTCCCCCCCCCCCCCTTTCCCACCGGATTCCAATATTTCCTTACATGATAGGAATAAAAATAGTAAAAGTAAATCCCGGGCTATGCCTTATAACATTAAAGATGGAAAGAATCGCTTCATCTGTGATTTGGTGAGTAAAAAGATTCGCTCTCTCAAAAAAATCGAGGCTTCTTTACAGAAAGAACGCTTTCCGGGTACACATGCGGTCTCACAAGCCATAGCTGACGCTTCGCAAGAAGATCAAGACGCGGTACAGGATGATCATATTAACCATATGGAAATATCCTTAACCCTTCCACCACACACGGGATCCCAGGGACCCCAGTCCCGGTTCGCGCTTCGATTTGACCACCTTAATATTTGAAACGGGACTTGTGGTGCCCTTTATCGGTTATTCGACACTACTAGAAGCAGATCACGCGGGGAGCATCCCCGTTTGTTGCTTATGAGGTGAGAAGCAGAGGCAAATAAAAAACTTGATTTTTTAAGTAGAAAAAGTCATTTTTTCCATTTTTTCTTTCACATTTTCTATTTTTTTTAACAATTTAAAAAATTTTTTTAATTTTTTTCGACTATTCTACCTTTTTATTTATACATTCAAGAACATCCATGAATTTTGCCAATTTAAAATAGTCAAAATTGCTGCCGCAATCGCCGCTCTAGCCATTGGGGTCCAGTAGACCCCATGTGTGGTGGATGATTGAAATAGGAGGTGTGTGGTGGAAGGGTTAACGGACGAGGATATAGCTATGCTCACGGCCTCTCCGCACTCTACTTTATTGGATTCTGGCAACAAAGACATTAACTTACATCGTAAACGAGCCTGTTCGACACCATTGCCGCCAATAACAAACAAGTCGGGCAAACGTGATAATACTCAGGCTGTGGTGAACTTGCCGACTCAAAAGGATCTTAACCAGCAAGTAAGAAACGAATCGGATAATCATAGCAAAAATAAGAACACAGCTTTTGAAAACTTCTACGCCTCTGCTGATTTACCTCCTTACGCTGTCCACGTCCACTCAATATCTATGGATCCTCAGACGACCTTGCACTCTCTTCACGTTAGTCGGATTGTATCATTAATAGCGTACAATGACATTATTGAGTGTCGGAAGATCGGTCGCGGTAAAATCCTTGTAGAACTCAAAACCGCTTCAGCTGCCAATAACCTTGTTAAATGCGACTTGTTACAGAAACATAACCTAAAGGCATACATTCCAACGTACCGCACTCTGCGCACGGGTGTCATCAGAGATATTCCTGTTGATATAGAAGAAGATTTTATCAAGAGACATTTGGTTTCCCAAAGCAGGATTATCGAGGTCAACCGCCTTATGCGGAGAATCTCCAAGGACGGAAAAACTGAAATCGTCCCTTCGAAGTCGGTTTGTATCAAGTTTGCTGGTCAAGTTTTGCCAAGCTCTGTTTCCTTGTTTCACACTAAGCATGCCGTATCCTGCTACGTACCCAAGATCCGCATCTGCTACAATTGCTATAGAGTAGGACATATCAGTAAAGCATGCAGAAGTAATCCAAGATGCATGAGATGTGGGGAGGCTCCTCACTCAGACCCTAAGGATTGTAATCTAAAAGATGTCCCCCCCAGATGTATAAACTGCAATGGAAACCACCTTCCGACATCCAATGAATGTCCTCTAGTTATCAGACAGAAAAAAATCGTTGCGTTAGCGGCTCAAGAAAATATTCCACTCCTGGTAGCCAGAAAGAAAATTACACCTGACTTTCCAACACCTAAGGACGATATAAGATTGGATTATGGCAACTTTCCCATACTGAAAAATGGATTACAATCCAATCATCTCAGTGGTTTCAACAATAATAATAGATACTCAATTTTGGACGCAGACCTTGTCAATAAACACTCTAATGTTAATGAAGAACACTCTTATGCCAATGCGGCCGCAATGAAGTTAAGAAGATCACATTTTTCATCCGGGAATAGTTATACC
>NW_017300171.1:66273-98691 GCF_001594075.2 Trachymyrmex cornetzi | reverse complement strand
GCCAACCTAGTCTAACTTTCCACAATCCCAGCTCTAATCAAGCCTACTCCGCATCCTCATCACCTCCTCATAATTATCAAACCTCAAATAATTCGCTATTCAATAATTTTGATATCTCTTCTCTCGTACAACTTATTATTTCTACAATCATGCAATTCAATAACTCTTCCAAAGTTATGGACTCAACAAATAAGAATACTCTTAACCCCCTAAACATATAAAATTCACTAATAACGTTAAGAAACCTGTGAATAAGAAACCGTTTTTCAATTGCATGCAGTGGAACTGTAGAGGTTTGAGAGGTAAATTACCCTACTTATCTGACTTTTTTACCGACTATGATCTTGTCTGCCTACAGGAAACTTTGTTAGACTGCCACACTTCGTTCTCGCTGCCGGGATTCACATGTGTTAGAAAGGATATTTCTTCGAATGGCCAAAGGGGCCTCTGTTTTTTAATCAGGAATCACATCGACTTCCACGTTCTCGATTTGAGTCATATCTCGCATCAGTCATTGGAGGTGCAGGGTATAAGTATTCTCCTAGATAGTCAATGCATAAATATTATCAACATATATCGCCACCCAGGTAACTTAACTCCCAGAGACATATTTAAGGATTTATTTGATGCTTTTGGGCAAAATGCTGGATCTCTTTTCATGGGCGATCTTAACGCTCATCATCTGGCTTGGAAATGTGACTCCTCTGATGCTACGGGAAATGCGCTGCTGTCGGTTATAGAAGAATTGAATGTCATCATTCTTAACGACGGCTCACCTACGCTTATCCAACCTCCGAATCGAAGAAGATCTGTTATTGATCTATGTATTGCTACTTCTAACTTAGCTATGTTATGCTCATCTAACACATTGACTGATTCGGGATACAGTGACCATTTACCAATCCAGGTCAAAATGGGCGGTTCTCCAGATATCAGATCCAGGTTCTGTTACAAGATTAATTTGAGTAGAAAGGAACACATTGAACTTGGATGCGTTTTGGAGAGTTCATCTATTCCACCCACATGTTCCCCCTCCACTCAGCCTCTTAAAACCTATGAGGAATTGATTAACATCGTAAAGCAAGGCATCGAAAAGGTAGCACCCAAAAAAGCCAAACAACCGAGAGTGTTCACTGGATGATCGTCGGAAGCAACCACCTTGGTGGAGCGATATTTGTCGAGACACGGTAGCGGCTAGGAAATTGGCTACTGCAGCGTATAAAAGGACCCCTTCTTGGGAAAATTACTTGTCGTATAAGAAATAATGCGCTGTTACTACTAAGATACTTCGCAAGGAAAAAAGGAAGAGCTGGAAGGAATTTTGTAACAGCTTCAATCATCGTACCCCTTCAGCTAGATTATGGTCGCTAGTCAAATCCTTCAAAAATAAAAACCTCAATAAAGAGGGTTTAATAGTTGACCCGGTTAGCTTTGAATTGTCATGCGAAAATGCCATTAACAAACTCTGCCCCCCGTCTTGCTTGCAATTTAATTACAAATCCCTTTCTGAAATGATCACCGAGGACAACAATAATTACTCGAACTAGCACGTGAAATAGATATTCCAATCCTTAGACGAGAATTAGACATAGCAATCAAGGAATCTAAGATCAACGCCGCTCCTGGTCTTGATCAGATCAGTAATCACATGATCCACGATTTTCCTGATCACCTAAAGGAATCTCTTGTGAAAATCTTTAATGGTTTCCTTGATTTAGGAGTTATACCGGAAGAGTGGAAGCGATCGCTTGTCGTTCTTATTCCTAAACCCGCTGGGGGAGGCGTTAGACCAATCTCCCTGTTCTCATGCCTGCTTAAAGTTATGGAGAGGATAATATATAACAGACTCAGATGGCTTGTCGAATCTTATTTGATTTTGCCTAATTTTCAATTCGGATTCCGTCCCTCCAGATCCTGCACGGACAATTTGATCACCTTCTCGAACCACATACACGCCTCTAACATTTCGGGAAAATTTACAGTCAGCATTTTTATTGACATTGTGAGCGCATTCGATAATGTTATTCCTGACATTCTTATGGATACCTTAAGGAAACTTGGTATTCCTGCCAAGATTTGTAATTTCATCCAGAACTTGGTCATGGAAAGAAAACTCTTCTTTACTAGAAATGGTAAAATTAGTGAGCCTTTCACCACACACAAAGGTACTCCTCAGGGTTCAATACTCAGCCCAATCTTATTTAATTTGTACCTTCACGACATCGGATCTGCTATAAAAGACGGTGTTAATATTTTGATGTACGCAGATGACCTGGTTATTTTTACCTCTGATACCAGTCTTAACACAGCTATCACCAGAATACAGGACTCTATTGACTCGCTTTTTACTTACCTTCAGAATAAGGGATTGGATATTTCACCGACTAAGTCCCAATGTATGATCTTTTCAAAAAAAAGATCGATTGTTGAATTCCATCCACCCAATATTAATGGGCGTGATATCCCTGTGGTAGACAGATGTAAGTTTCTAGGTATATGGTTTGATAGGGCAATGACGGGTAAAGCACATTTGAAATATCTTATAGAAAAAGGCAGAAGAGTGATTAATATTATGGCATCTTTGGCCGGTGTGTGGTGGGGCTCTCACCCCCAAGCTCTTTTAACTATTTATCGTGCTGTTTTCAGAGGCTCCGTCGAGTATGGATGTCAAGTCTTTCAATTCAAAAGGAACAAAAGTGTCTTTAAATGTCTGGAACGTCTGCAATGAAGAGCTATCCGTATAGCCTTCGGTTATCGCATTTCTACCCCTATAAATTTAATGTAGCCGAGACGCACGAAGCCCCACTAAGTATTAGATTCAACTACTTAACATCCAAATACTTAATTAAGAACTTCTCGAAGAGTGGCAGTCTCCCAATTGAAAGTCTAAAAAACTTGGAAGATATCTCATATAATTATCGACGAAGACTAACTGCATACCAGAACGTACCCATATTTAAGAAATACATCCTTTTCAAACATATGAATAAGGAGATTAAGTGCTCCAGGTTTCTACCTCCATATCTGTACCCCTATATGGTCACTACAACGACAATTACTTACGATGAAGTTGTGACAGAAATAGATGAACAAACCTCTAACGAGTATATCCTCGGACAGTTCCAGGAATTTATTGCACCAATTATCCAGGAAGGCTACGTCTGCTTTTACACAGACGGATCTAAATTCGACCAGGATGGACTCACTGGAGCAGGTATCTTCTCACCTACACTACAATTGGAAATTGCACATCGACTCCCTTCCAGCGTATCCGTCTTCACAGCTGAAGCTTGGGCTATTCTGGCAACTTTGAGGTTTATCCTCGACAACAACGCTCCCAAAGCAATCATCCTTACGGACTCAAAAAGTGTTCTTGAAGCTATTGCCTCCTCAAGATTGGACATTGGAAACTATTTAATTTTTGCCATCAAGAATCAAATTCATCTTACCTCCGAGGCAAATCTTCACGTCAGGTTCGCTTGGATTCCCTCTCACAGGGGCATTGCAGATAACGAGACTGCAGACGACCTTGCCAAAAGCGGCGCCAAACAGGGAGACAGAATAGACTTAGAAATTCCATATACTGACATATTTCCAGAGGTCAACAGTACCATTTCAAAACAATATAACTCCTACCTTGACCAAGAATTTCTTAATAAAGACCTACACTATGATCATTTATATCGACTTCAGACAGTCAAAGTATGGTTTGACAAACTACCTATCAATAGAAGGGAAATAGTAATAATTAATCGTATACGGGCTAATCACTATAACCTCAATTATAGCTTGCACAGAAAAAATATAGTAGCTTCCAAGGCCTGCCCTTGTGGAGATCCCAAACAGGATATCAATCATATAATTTTTCATTGTCCTATCACTACACCGAAAGCAAGACATCTAATAATTTTTTGTAATACCACATCTAACAGGTTATCCTTTCCTCGAAATGACATCTTCCCTCTCCTCAAAAAACCATCCCCTAAATTATGCCGACTACTCCTTGCATTCATCCAATCTAATAACTTAACAATCTAATTCTCATATCCCTGGCTGGGCTCGCTTCCGCGTACCCGCCAACGTTCAAATCTTAAAGCGGGATTTATTCCCCCCACTCCAAACGCTTAGCACTCAATAAGCCAATTAATAGCGTTTTCGGCCCGATCGGGTTTGCACCAACCTGGGTTGGATTAATCTTTCCTATTGGTTGATGTCACACGCTCTACCAATAGGAGAGCGCAAAACGCCATTAATCCAAACTAGGTTGATGCAAACCCGGTCGGGCCGAAAACGCTATAAGTTACTCGCCGCCATTATTGCGGCCATATTCGATACTGGCCGTATCGACGCTGAATGCCATCTACATCATCGGGGCCATCTACATCAAGAAGAAGAAGAAGAATATTCATGCAAAAAAATTTTTTACCGGGAGTGGAATATGCAAATTAAATCATAAACATATACAATCATATTATTCAAAATATTTACATAAACATCCAATAAACATTTCGGATTCTCTACAAACCATCCTCAGTGAATATTTTGACTTCCAATTTGAACTCGAAAAACATTGACTTCGATAAGTCAATTTAATTTGCAGATACATTGTTCACTGATGATGGCCTAAAACGTTTGAACGTTTATGTGAATTTTGAAAAAAATCGAAAAATAAAAAATCAACGAATAATCATCATATAATAATAATAATCATGCATAAAATAATAAAAAATTGACAAATATAATCATATGAGTACATGATCGACGCTCGGTTATACATCACATTTTATTGCGATGCTGCTGCTCCTGTTGACTAGGTGTCGACGGCGTTCCTCATTGCAGCGGTTAACTTGTGACGACGTGATAACTGTGGACAACTGGAAATAACCTGAAATAACCTCGTGTTGCCCCGTGCGAGGCAACTCCGTGTGCTCGGTGTATTATGCGGTGGCCAAGTTATAACTATTTATAAAACCAGCTCGCGACTGGTATACTTCCTTTAAGATGATAGAGCAAATATTACTCGTGACAAATCGGGCGTATTTTGCTGTTGCGTCTTTCAGAATTAATTGAGATCTCGGATACCTTGTCGCCTCCAATGGAGCGGTCCTGTTTATGAGACTTCCTCCTACCGATACATTAAGCATGGTAAATTTAACGATGAAAACAATGAAAACAATAAAAATATGTGTCTTACAGAAATCACATGTTCCAGTTTTATATTGATTGTTTAAAAATTTTTCATTTCTTTAAACGTATCTTTTGGACTTATCTCTTCTCTATGTTTATGTCTTGTATTTAATTTTGTGTTTAATGACATTTCTTTCAGGCTCTTCTAGGAGCTCAATTGGTCATCACTCTTGTAATGGTCAGTGTCATACAAAAGTTGAGTCCACATTTTTCCTTTGCTAGATGGATCTTATGTTCCACAGGGTATATATCTTCATGTATAATTATAGAAATAATGGACAGTAATAGCATGGTAAGATCTATCATCTCTGTTTTTCTGTTTGCACAGATTGACACGATATCTGTATCCAACAGATCAACAACTCAGAGCATTAGCCGGTGTGCCGAAAGAGAAATCAAAGAGAGGAAAACACAGCGAGAATGGCAAAGTGGGAGATGTGTTTCACGTCCCTAGAAATTTAGATATCAAGCTTGAAGGTGCAAAAATAAGTATTCTCGATGTAGTGAATTTAAAATATTATACGGAATATCAGTGGCTATTGGACTTCTCTGTATATGCTATCATTGTTTATATACTAACAGAGGTTAGTACTCTTTAATTGTTGCTCTTTAATTAATACAAATATTTGTTTATATGAACAAAAATACTTACACTCTTTAATGGCAGTGTGTTAACTAGTATTTATATTTTGTACAGTTGATCATGTTTTATAATATTGTCTAAAATTTCTCCTTTATCTCAACAGGTGTACAATTATTTGTATCCAATCAAAGATGAAATTAATCTCAGTATACTTTGGTGTGTGGTGGTTTTGGGCTTTGCATTGTATCCTTTGAATTAAAATTTTGAACAGAAAATATGTAAAATTTTCTATTTTCTAAGGAATGAAAAAAATGTTACATTGCTTCCTTATGTAATTTATAGTAAAGTGCTACTTTCCCTTTGGATACAATATTTCAAGGGTGAAGAGAGTGTTGGTGAAAGGTCCACATGCATCGTTACTGGATTTGCATATCTTCTTATTGCAATGATGGTACTAATAATTGATGAAAATAAGTTGGAAATTGGATTGGAAAAAGCATACACGAGTTTCAATCATAGTGCTTCTCATTTTTTAGATACTCAAGGACTTTCTTCGACGTAAGTTTAATTAAATACTTGAATAAATAATTTTAAATCTGTTTCATTGGTTATATAAGATATTGTTAGTGAAAGAATATTTCAACAATAGAACTTTATCGTCAACTTTAAATACATTTTTTAAGAATAATTTAATACAATCTATCTAATATTAGAGATTAAATAATAACTATTTCTATTATTGTAAGTAATGTTTTTGTTTTTGTTACACACACAATAACGTTACTAATTATATATTTAATATAGGGGACCAGCCTCAAAAATTGTTCTAAAGTTTTTTCTTGCTATATGGTGTGGTTTATTGGGATCTTTGTTTACTTTCCCAGGATTAAGAGCGTCAAAAATGCATTGGGATACCTTGAGGTAAAATAAACTCAATTATTTAATTGAAATATTGAATGCTGATTAGTATATATGGAAATAATTACAGGTATTATAAAGATAATAAGTTATTAGTGCTAATAGCAAATATTAGTTATGCCTCGCCACTTTTGTTGGTAAGCCTATGGATTACACCTATAAGTAGGGATTATTTGACTGTTAGAATATTCAGTGGCATGACTGCTCCATTGTAAGTTGACGCTGAGAGAAAATAACAAATTAATATCTAAATAAATTGGAAAAAATTGAAAAATTTTTATTGCAGAATGACAGTAGCAAGGTTTGAAAGTTTGAGATTGATGATTATTGTTGTTGCCAGTTTATTAAAAATTGTGCTCATGCCAATATATCTACAATCTTACTTAAATCTCGCCATTCAGAGATTAGAGATACAAAAGAAAGAAGCTGGCCGAATAACTAATGTTGATTTGCAGAAAAAGGTTTATGTCATAATATTATGAAATTATATAATTATTTTAACTGAAAACTTTGTTTTTTTGCTAAATAACAAGTTTCCTTTATTGTTGCAGATTGCAGCTGTATATTATTATCTATGTGTAGTGGCACTTCAATTTGTTGTTCCCATAATTATATGTTTATTTTTTACGTTTTTGTACAAAACACTTGGTATGAAAAATATTGTGAAATATATAATTTATTTACGAAATATATACTTATTTTTTAATTATATCAGGTGGTTTTACCTGGGAAGGCATCTTAAAAGGAACGTTGGAGGAAGAGTGCCCAGCGGATGAATTACCGAAGTCACTATCATTTACAGTTAATATTGATAATATCGACAAGACTGTTATACAAACTGCTGAAGAAGTTCAACTCGCGCTAGGTTCATTGAAACAAGTAATGTCTTAAGATATTTGTTTAAAAATATTAAATTTTATCACAGAAACTGACAAAGAAAATGTCTTGTTTATTACAGATATTTACCACAGATGTGTACAGAGGCATCTTAGGACTAGCGACGTGGTGGAGTTGCTTCGCATTATTATCGACCAGTGCCATGGGCATGTTTTATCAGTCGTACTTCTCGAACATGTGAAATGATTTGTTGGGGGACAAAATCCAGATGTTACAACGCACAAATTTTCATTAATTCACAGATCAACCATTCATTAGGCATATAGCGTTGTTCATTGAGATACATATTTTCAGATTATCTATTTTAACGTCTATCGCCAAATAATTAAGATAACGGCTATTGATAACGTAAGATTTTGTAATGCATATGGCAATAAGTAGTACTACTTATTGCCATATGTTGTATTGTAAATAAAGACATTCTGGGACTTAAATCAAAACTATAATCGTATTAAAAACATGATTATAGTATAGTAACGTGTAACGTGTATTTACGTAATATACAAATAAAATAGAATTAAATTGCAATGTTGAATATTGTTTGCAATTGTTTGTTATTTTCATCAAATATATTGAAGATTATAATAAAAAATATACTATTAAAAGGATATCTTATATTCGCAGTATAAAATAAATATTCCCTATGATAGAAATGTGATTATCATTACCGATTAGATACTTGAAATTCTATAATCGTTCATCACATCGCAATTAATACTCATCATACGCCCACACTATTGTTGCATTAAGCATTTCGAAAGTGACTTTCACCGTTATCAGTGATCTTGATCTTGGAAGAAATTATTTTGTTTGTAGTCTCAATGTAAAAAATACTAATTTTTTTCTGCCGTTAAAAATAGATGATACACTGGTTGCGAGAACCTTGTCATTCCATGGTTTTCGTCTCTCATATTTTAAGCAAACTATTACACATCTGATTACGATTCATGGATTGTTCGACATTTTATATCCCGGAGAAAGTGTCTCGATAAAATGATGTCGATCGGATGCATCTCACGTTTCGCCCCAGCCGTTTCCGTGGTATATAGCTCCCCATGAGGTTTCATCGCGCCGTAATACCGTCGTGATTTTTGCCAGCAATAATACTGTTCCTCTTCATTGTACGTTACAAGATAGATCGCGCGATTTTTCATAATGTTGGTGAGTGAGGCAAACAGAACACATATACTTTTCGTGTCTCATTTTTCAAGTGTAACGGAATGTTTCGTTGAAAGATCAAATTTTGAAAATGTGCTCTAAGAATTAAAAAAATTTCACGTGGACACAATAAAATAAAAATGTCCAGGAAAACTTTCGAAAATACAAACTTTTTAACATATTGATAATAAATTATAAAAATGAATTATTAAAATAAAATGTATATGTCTGATCCAATTTTTCTAAATCTTTGAGAAATATTTTATATAAATATTGATATATGGTAATTTTTACAAACAGAGGATAATTATAATATAACATTATGATAACAATAAGATAACGATAATTTTTGTAATACTACTTGATAATTACTTTTAATTGTTATTACAATTATTAAATCATAGAAATAATAATATTTAATTTTTGTTATAATTACCAGCGTATCTTTGTTATAATGTCCTTTTTTTAAAGATATTTATTACATAAGTATAGATATCTTTCAGAAACTCACTACATTACGCTAATTAAATATCGTATTTATCTCGATTGATGTCAAAAATTGCAAATTGCAGAAATACTCGGTTGTCTTAAGTGCGATGTATTGTTTCGTCATGGCCGAGCCACCGATTCAAGCTGGGGTGAAGCCGACAAACGTAATAGGCAGTTCAGAGCAACATACCTCCTTCAGTTTCGTCCGACCAGGATTAACGCAAACGTCATTCGCATTCGCTGGGCCCAGTTCCCATCAATCGTTTGCCTCCAGCATCGGCAATCCTCAGCTAATTCAAAAGGTTCAACCGAGTATTGCACAAGCCCTCGCACAAAGAAATCCTGGTTTAGGTTTGTGCTTACAATTAGTAAACAGTATTCAAAGTCTTTTTATTACACTAAGTATTTTATCATTCACATCCAATCATAGCGATATTAATTAATGATTCCTTAGTGAAAAACAAGTCGGAAAGTCTTGAATTTTTTCCTTTATTTCTTTTTTCCGATGTTTAACAAAGGAAGTATTATTAAATAAAGTCCATGTACATATGGACTCACATAATTATCTCGTCTATATTTTCACGCATACTGTGAGACGCGCCACTCAAAAAAGCTGAAAAGCATATTATTTAAAGAGAGATTGAGTGAATACAATTTAATAATATATCTTTCAATCATTTTTTTTGTGCAGGATATTACGCACTCGGTCCCGCTGCGAACGGGATCCTTCCGAATTTTGTTCCCGGACCATTGGTGTATCAGGCCCAGACGGATCCCGCGGTCGCATTAACGTACGCCCAGCAATTGCAGCAGCCGCAGCAAGCATACCTGCAAGCGTATCAGCCGAACGCAGCAATTTATCAATCGCAATTGGCGCAACTACTCGCCCTTCGTCATGCACAATTGGCACAGGCTCAACAAGGACAGCTGCACGCGATTCCATCGGAACAGGTAGGTTTACTAAATATTTACTAAATATAAGTATATTTATTTAGTACGAGAATCATTAATTTGATTTAATAATTTTTTTGTTAAATAAATATTTATTTGTTGTAAGTAAATGTTTAGCTGGCACTATTCAATTAAATATTTATTAAAATTTAACACATTTTTTCTTAGTGCAGTAAGAGATAATAATTCTCATATATGGTGATTATTAAACGTTTGATTATTAAATATGATTTCTGTTAATAGTAATTGTGCACAGGTGCCTGAAACTCAGGTTCAATTGCAGCAGAAACAGCAAACGGAACAACAATCTCAAAATTTGCTGGGTGTCGCTTATTCATCTGCCCCATCGGTCGCGCACGTGAAGGTCTCTGGAAACGGATATAAGTTCGACTTCTGATCCCGAATATTACAGCAACAATACAACATTTATTATAACAAAAACAATTTCTGCTCATATAATTTCTCAAATACGAAACACATGCATGCATATTTATTTATTATAAAAAAAAAATCATATAAATAAGTTAACTATATATACGTATTTTTCAGTACTTTCTATATTATATTATATTAAATATAATATTTAAAAGTCGTAATTAGAGCTATTTTGTTATATAAATAATCAGCTGCAGTTTAAAATAAAATTTATAATAGATGTCTCGTTCAATAAGCTCTTAAATAAATATGGTATTCTAGACATTGTAAATATTCTAACGCATTATTAGAATATATAAGTCACTTATACACATTGTTATCACGAATGAAAAAAATTAACTTTGCAAGGCCCCGGGGGGATTCGAACCCCCGATCTCCTGTTTACTAGACAGGCGCTTTAACCAACTAAGCCACGGCGCCTACGAATTCTTTTTTAACCTATCAACTCCATAAGTCACTTTCAATTGTGACGTTTAAACTTCATAATTGCATCGATCGCCTCTTTATTATATTATTAATCAAAACATAGTTTAGATCACAAATTACTTATTCCATTAACTGTATAATTTATTTTAATTGATAAATGCATAAGGTCTCTGAAAGATATTAAAAAGATACGAAGAGGATTGCGTTATAATTGAAGTCAAATTAAAAAAACTTCACACAATAATAAGCGCGCGTAATCTGAATTTAACAATATATATAACATTACACTTTCTTTCCTGTGTTTATTTATATTTAAAGTATCCTTATGCTGGATATATTTAGCATAAGACACTTTGTTTCGACTGCATCAGGAATGAAAGAAAAAATAATAAAAAAAAAGATCTCCCCGACGGGGAATCGAACCCCGGTCTCCCGCGTGACAGGCGGGGATACTAACCACTATACTATCGAGGAATTTTTATTTGTGATTTCAAAATATGTAACATCTATTAAATTACAATAAATAGCTGTATAATAATAAGTATACATATTAAACGTTTATGTAACTGTGCAAAACATAAAAATAATTTAAAATTTTCATTCAATTACGTCATCATGATCCATTGTATCAATAACGGATATTTTAAATAAATCAAATAAAAATTAAATCATTCCGCACTGAAAATTATATTAACGAAAAAAAAAAAAATAATTTTGGTCGCCGTTTTGCAAGAAAAAAGAATATTCAGTAGCAAAAATATTGTTCCCCATCATTCACGCAGTCGGTAGGACTCGAACCTACGCTCCCAGAGGGAATCTGATTTCTAGTCAGACGCCTTAACCACTCGGCCACGACTGCTACGTGGACCTACCTGCTGGAAATTCCAATACCTTGTAGTACAAATATTTCAACACATCAAGTATTAATTTCATTATTATTATATATATATATATATATATGAATGTGTGATGTATTATACACAGCAATTGACTCGATACTAATCGTATTTTCAAATCCAAAATATTTAACATTATCCAATTCGGTATTCGCGGTATGGGTATAAGGATGTGCTTTTGCGTCATTGAACGGCGCCGTTGTAACAAAAGGTAATAAAAATGGCGATTGCGTAAAAACTCACGGAAGGCGTTGACAAAAATTAACGATTGACCCCGACGTGATTTGAACACGCAACCTTCTGATCTGGAGTCAGACGCGCTACCGTTGCGCCACGGAGTCTTGGCGGTGATTCGCTGCCGAGTAAGAAATACATTCGTATCCTGATAAACAGGGAATGGAAGTAACTCGTTACTTGTAACGAAGTTACAGTTACAAGTTACTTTTTTGGTAACTTTACTAGTAACTGCGTTACTTTTTTTCTTTGGTAACTGTAACGGTAACGAAGTTACATTTTTTTGGTAACGGTAACGAATTTTACAGTTACTTTTATCGTTACTTTGCACATGATTGGACACGATGCGACACAAGCCACTTACACTGTAAAAAAATTTCGTAAATTTACACATATAATAAATGTAAAATAGATTACATGATTAGTTCTGTAAATATAAAAAATCATGCAATTTTACAGAAATTATGTAATTCCACAAAAATTATGTAAATTTATTTTTATTGTGTAAATATATCTTATTTTATATTGGAAATTATGTAAATAGCAGGATATTTTGAATATTTCCTGTAATTATCCAAATTACTAAGTTTTGTACATATACATATATATATATTCTATATTTTCATTACGAATGCGTATATATTATCCAAATTTTAGTAATATTACGTAATATAAAAGAAATTTTTCGCGTATTGTTGTTAAATGTATAATAATATATAGTGCGAAATATATTGTCATATTATCGTTCCTGTAGCTACACATACACATTGTAATTGTACTTCCACAATCTGCTTAGTTCCAAACCAAGAAATTATTTTTATTTGCATATTGCAAATATACAAACGTGTGGACGTTTACAACTATTATAGTGGATCTCAAAATTATCCAGTATAATAGTTATAATTTTACACAATTTTTTACAATGCGCTTGAGACTAAAGAAGCCTCTAGGCCAGTCCGCTGTGATTGTTGGTCGTCGATTTAAAAAAAAGTAACGGAAAAGTAACGAAAAGTTACTTTCTCAAGTAACGGTAACTGTAACGAGTTACTTTTAAAAATCGGTAACTAGTAACGGTAACTTGTTACTTTTCCTACTCGGTAACGAGTAACTGTAACTTGTTACTTTTAAAAAGTAACTTTCCATTCCCTGCTGATAAATCATCAGATATTACGAATGATCTCATTTCTTATCTTACGTGTCACTACATGCCACGAATTTTATATCGAACGACAATAAGACTGATTCTTATAAACTTCTGGCGTATTAAAGTTTTTAAATGAAGAACACAGAGTAATATATTCCAAATATCGCAGCTCTTGCATTCGAAATACAATTACCTAAAAAAAAGTTCTTTATTTCCTTATTTAAACTATTTAAATTATTTTGTTTTTTAATAATATGCATGATATTTATACTGCAAGGAAAATAAAAGAAGACCCTTGTGGACATCTTTTAAGCTTCTTTGTATTTACGATGACACGCACGAGAACGTATTTTGACAGCTCGCATTCGCGTTTCGCCTTACCGATCCTCAAACTCGATGCACTTTGCGGCGTCTGCATGCAAAAGGAACATTAAGAGCGAGAGCACAGTCTTGTATAATAAAACATAATAACATATAATACGTAAAATAAGAAAATGGACCAAAATTCTTCATTTCTTTCCTTTCCATAAAATGGAAGATTCTAATTGGTTGACTTTCTTATGCTTTATGCATTATGCGTTATACAAAAAGTGCTGTGCTCCAGCCTTAAGATTACCGTGTCACGATCAGAGCTGTTCGACGCTAACACCGCTAGCTCAACTCGAATGTCCCGAGTACCCGAGTGTACGAGCTATACGATCGATACGTGGACGTACGCTACCGCATGTCCCCTGCTTTGCGAGGAGCGTTGGCTTCTTCGCATGTGTGCGTGCCGCCGCGCCGCGAGAAATTGAACGCCGACATCAGCCACATCGCCAAACGCAGCATTGCAGCGCGGCGAGGCGAGGCGAGGCGAGGCGAGGCGAGACGAGACGGGGCGAGACGGGGCGAGACGGGGCGAGACGAGAAGATGCGAGGAATTGGTGCGCGGCCGATCGTTGATAGTCGTCACCCCAGCGCGGCCAGCCCGGCCCAGCCCGGTGACGAGCACGTGGTGCGTGCTCACATCCCGCATGCGAGCACCGCGTTATCCGGACGGCACGCAGTGGTAGGAGCTCGTACGGCGCAGCTGTTCTCCCTACGTTGAACAGAGTTTCGCGCGGGTTGTCTCGCCGAGCCCCTCCTGCTACCAGGGAAACACATCGCACAAGGAGGCGATCTCGAGCTCTCTCCACTCTCTCAATCAAGCCGGCCGGCTCGTCGGCAATGTTCCATCATACCTTGACTTTCGCCCGTGAGGAATTTTTTCAACAGGAACGCATGCGGCCGCCCGCAATTTCGCGACGCCACCGATAGAAGCGCTGGTGTCAACAACGTCGGCCTACGTGTGCACGTACATATACATACATATATATGTACGTGTGCACGCACGAGATTATGTACTGGGTGTATCGTGGAGTTGCGTAGACGATTGATTCTTCCGGAGAGTCGAAGGACATTGGAAGAATGCGTGAAATAAAGTGGCACAGTTGATTTCGTATCAATATATACTGCGAATATAAAAATAATATATTTCCTCAAAAGAAATTTAATATTGTAAGTATTAAATTGATTAGTGTAACCGTTGTTAGTATACCTTTTATTCAAAATAAGTAATTGATCACTAACCACTTTAATACTTTATAGAGTATTATATTTCTCTAAGGTCTATAATTCTTATAGAAATTCAAATTGATTCTAGTCAATTTAATATTAAAAATTATTTGTTCTGATGATTATTAAAAGCATTGATGAATATTAAAAACATTGAACAATATAGAATATATAATAATATGTATATACATATAGTCTGTATCCATATACAGTATTAGTTGTCTCTTACAGAAATTTAAAGGATGGTAGTGATTAATTATTTATTTTAAATATTAAAAGCATTGAGCAACACACAGTGCTTTTAATATTCAAAATAAGTATAATTAATCACTATCTTCAATATTAAATTTCTGTAAGGTACATCCATACAGTAATATGATAATTTAGGCTATATAGAGTATACATATAATACTATTATATGTATATCGACTATATAAAATAGCTTTTTATGAGTTAATACGTTTTTATATGTTTGCATTTAAATTCCGATAAATAATACATATATACAACAAAACAAGATTCATAAGATGTACAAACAATAATTTTTGTACTAAGATCCGAATTTTACAAAATATAAAACTTAGCATCTCACGATACGAAATATATTGATACGATAAATTTATTGTATTAAGTACGAAAAGAGATCAATATGCATTCAATTGATCTTATTCATGATTTGTAAATTACGCAAAGTCGATTTTTCTGCCGCGTTGTCGCCACTCGTAAATGTCAGCAAAACATCATCGCCTTACTCCAATGTGTCGCGTGAGTCACCCTGTATATGTACATACACACTGCCTCGTTGCAGGTAATAGTCCCCACTCTTTCGCGTAGCAGGTTTAATTTTAGGGGAAAACGTAATAACGTTCGATCCGTTTGGGAGCTATTCCCATGGTGGCGAGGATACGCGACTTGCGTATCGAGTATCCTAGTTCGATGTAGACACGAGGTGTCCGAGCAACACCGTGGAAACCCGGAGTTAAAGTCGGCATTCGCGCGTACGTCGTTCTAGTCGGTAACAGTGGCGACGGCGACGACGACGGGGAATCGTACGTTATTAATGCCGATTTTGGGGAAAAACGGTGTCACTGTCCCCGTGGACGACGGTCCGCCGACTCCCGCGAGACGTAGAGGAGAGACGGCCGCGCGTCGGTCGCAGCCCCGCATCGCCGCGCACAACTCTCTGGCGCGGGCGGGCGCGGCCCAGCGGGATTCGCGCCGTGCCGGCCGCGGCGGCCTGCCGGGCCTGGTAGTCCTGCCGAAATTTCCGTCCATGCCGGAGTCAATGAACCAATAAGCGGTGGAAAGAGATCGCCGTGGACCAATGGGATATGGCTGCGCCGTGACGGTGCTTAGAGGCCCGCGCGCTCTTCCTCAAAATTGTGTCTTTCCGATCCACGGCGAACAGAAGCGGCCAGGAGTTGCGAGCACCTAGCACGATCAACCGCCAGCTGCGGCCACGCTCTTAGTGCTCCTACTCGGCGTTGCTGTGTCCCTGCTCGCCGCTCGGTTAAATTGTTGATTATGTCCATTCTGCTCGTTGACTGCAGATTATTCTCATGGGCTACGTGTAAATTAGCGTGTGGAGGACGAGCAGGGGTAACCGGAAAGATAGGTAGATTGACGAGTCGTTTAACACTGTGCGTATAACTGAACACTTGCTTCAACTGCTTTTGGTATCGTTTTAGCGGGAGTGGCTTGTGACATTACGACGCAGCGCATGGTGACATGTTATGTAAGATAAGTAGCGATGGCAAATAGACTATGCAGCGAGATATAGCGAGAACAATGGACGTTCGTATGCAGAAAGAATTGCTTTGTATGGTTCTTGTTCAATCTGTCAAACATCTATGAAGCATTAAAATATATTAAACAATCAAGTTGACAATACTCTGTATACGTATGTATACTGCATACACTTAATAGTTAATACTACATATTTTATTATTTTATATTATTAATATATTACATGTGTATATTTCGTAAATATTAGTAAGTCTTCTTGTGTTAATTTCAAGACTTAATCTGTATAGTAAAATTTTTATGTTACCCTGAAATAAAAATCTTAATCAAGCTCTGAGAATTTTTTCCGTCGTGATAATAAAGAAAAATAGTTGACACTACGCAAAAATTATCAATTAAATTAATTGGTTGTTATAACAGTAGAGTATTAATTAGATTATAATTAATTGTAATCACAAAATTGTATATGTATATGTATAAAATATAAATGTACACATGCTAATTGGTAAGCCATATTGTGACACATGGATCGTCGTTGTGACTACGTCGGTAATTTCCATCGAGCGAAAACATTTCGGACGAAAGTAGGTACCATAGGTAATACAAGAACGCGTACACCCGGACGACTTCCTCGCTCCGCGTGTTGTTCTGGTGCGAGGAGGGGCCAAGTGAGACAACCCGCGCGAATGACGCTCAACTGTACGAGAGAGGAGAAAGGCCACATCGTTTATGCTGTCCTGATAATGCACGGCCTACGTACGGGATGTGAGCACGCACCGCACTTCATTGCGGTCAAAGAACTAGAAGAAGAAGAACATGTAGGTGCATATAGATGTGTACACGATGCAGGATCGCCATCCGAGATAATGCGCTTCTTCGTTGTGCGTTTACGGTCGATATTCATTCACTGAAAAAAGAATAATAATTACCAAATGTTGAGTAAAATAATGTTGATCAAATGTTCGCTTAATGTAACTAAACATAATTTTACTTTTTTAAATATTTAGTAATTATTAGTAAACTGTTGATTATATTATTATATTTAGTATACTTATCATACTTATGTAAAAAAATTAAATTATTTTTTATTATATTAACCGAATATTGAATTCACTCAACATTTTGTAATTATTACTATAAACTCTTGTCAGAGTGTAGTCTGTTCGTTTTAATATTATTAATGTTTTAAGATGCGAATACGGTTCTGTGATTGGTTTAACATCTATAACAATTTTAAATATAAAAAATGACTATGAATACCGACCTACGTCTACACATGAATATCGAAGGAACAATATTTCATCTCTCGACACGAACGCGGAGAGGACAGATGCGCCTCTAACCTTTCCCTATCCAAATAGAATTAAAATCTCGGCTACAGTTTCCATGATTTACAATTGGACAATTATGAAAATACATTTCATAATTGTCCAATTGTAAATCGTGGCAAAATAGATTTCGTAGTTTAATGTATTAAATTTAACGAATAACAATAATAAATAATATTTAATAATGTAATAACAAATAAGAATAATACATTATAACAATAATAAGAATATTTTTCGAATAATCAACAGTCATGATATGCGAACAGACGGAAAACATGCGCGCCAAATATACTCCGATATGTGCGCAACTTTATACGTTAATGTACTTGTGATTCCATGTATTACATGTATACAGTTATTACGTGTATTGTTCTTCAGCTTATGTAAGCAATATTTTATTCAACATATTTACATGTGCATGTCCACGCAGAATACAAGTCATCATGATGACTCCAAAATGATGACTGAAAGTCACTTTCCAATCAATTACGGTTCATTTCAATACCATTTTGACATGACTTGTTGTTCCGTTTTGGGTAATAATAAATTAATTTTTTTTGTTACACAATGTACTATTACTATAATAATAATAATGATAATATATGCTCGATGTCCATTTATGACGTATCGAGCTGGAAGGAGCTGTTAATTGGGCGTGGTCCGTAGTAGCATCTTTTGAATGAAACCTGTATCAGGATACCACGTGGCCTCGGAGCACACTTCCGTTCTCCTTTTTTCTACGACGCCGTTATTATTATTGTTACTACATCAGTCGTGCGTTCCGTTCTCCCCTTCGCCGTTTCATAAGCGTTCAATAACGATCCCCTTTAACCGAAACGAGCAGGAATGGCGAGCCCCCGACGACAACAACATCAACAGGATCCCATCTGCTCGCAAGAGCATGGAAACTCCGTGAACGAGCTTCCGTAAGGAGCATACGTTCCTTTGCTCCGTACGTATTATATCTCGCGCCTTAGAATTCCGTCTTGTTCTCTCAAAAGCGATTCCCAGATCGCAGATAATATTTTTAATTGTTCATTACGTCACATGGAAAATAAATGTCAATAAATATATCGACAAAAGAAATAAAACGAAGTCAAAATCCTTAATCCTGGAGATTTGCACACTTGGATAAATTCGCTTGCATTATCTCGGCTACGAGAACATTCGTTTCACCAACAGACTTATTCTTCGTCTGGATGGCACATAATTTCTTATCGCGATTTTGAGCTTTTGAGATGCATCCAAGCAGAACAACAAGTCATCATGACATCAAAATTATGTCAAGTAACTCCAAAATAATTATTATTAAAAATCATTTTTCAGTCATTTACGATTCATTTTAACGTGATTTTAACGTTATCGTGACTTGTTCTGCTTGGGTATGTAGATACGTATTGTAGGAGAAGTTTATAAGAAAATGTGCCATCCCCTCAGAGGGAGATGAGCAAATCTAATTGATATTACGACTACTTAATTCTTGAGCTAATATTTATGCCGATTGTTCTCGACGGGCAGCTCTCTGCTCGTTCGACTCGGTCGAGCTCGTTAAAGTGGCCCTTTCCTTCCGCAGATGTCGCGCGCACAGAACAACCGAACCGAGACGTTAGCCTACTCGTAGCGCATGTAAGCCTGATAGGTGTGAACCACGGCGCCGCGTGCCGACGCAACCCATTGGACCTTCGAAGGAGACGCTACCATTGCGTCTCGTTAATCGCACGACGTGCGGTCGCCGCGCGCGAGGCCGCGGATACGGCACGACGCGGCGTGCCATCCGCGGGCGCGCGGGCGGGAGGGAAAAAAAAATGGCAGCGGTGGGATTCGAACCCACGCCTCCGAAGAGACTGGTGCCTTAAACCAGCGCCTTAGACCGCTCGGCCACGCTACCATCGACGAGAGCACGATCTCTTTTTCGGCTGTTCTCACGTGAAACGTTCTCAGGGAAATTAGAGCACGTCTCCGTCCTTGATCCCGTTCGACGCGATTGCGGAAAGACGGGAAACGGAGGGAAACGCGAAAGAAAATTCCGTATTCTTGAATCTATATCGTATCTGAAAAAAATCTGTAATATACATAATATATAGTGATAATATTTTTGTACGTGAGTCTCAATTTACAACCTGGCTTTAAGAGACCGTAAGCTGTAGGTTGTAAGAAATTGACCAATCACAGTTGATTATTTTTCTCATATTCAACTGTGATTAGTCAATTTCTTAAGGTTTTACGGCTTACGGCCTCTTAAAGCAAGATTGTAGACCGAGCATATTTCTGTCTTTAAACTGTTTTTGCGCGATCTTATTTAGGCTTTAATTGTTAGACTTAAGCGAATTGAGCAAAAAAATTCTTACGACCTAAAAGCATAAGTTCTTTGACCGATATATCGTCATTTACAATTTACGGCTTACAGTTTATGGCCTTTTAAAACAAGATTGTGGACCTAGACTGATATTTTTTGAAAATAAGAGTTGGAGTATCTATAGATTTTTATATAGTATATAACGCATAATGCATAAGAACAGGGCTTGGTCTTATTGCAAATAAATTTATTTAAAATATATTTTTTAAATAAAAATAAATTAAAACGTTATTTAGTATTTATTATTTTAAATAACTTCTTATTAAAAATTAAAACGTTATTTAGTGTTTATTGTTTTAAATAACTTATTATTTTAAATAACATTTTTGGGTCTTATTTCTTATTTTATATTTTAAATAATTTCTTGTGACCTATTTCTTATTTAATATTTTAAATAAGTTCTTAGAACCTATTTTATATTTTTTATTTCAAATAAGTCGTATCAGTTACTTTACCGATTCCGACGATTTTATATTTTAAATAAGTTTCTGAAACTTATTTTATATTTTTATTTTAAATAGTCTCTCTCTCTCTCTCTCTCTCTCTCTCGTATCAATTATTTTATCGAGCTCTGCATAAAACTTTCTTTCCATGAAATAAAAGACTCTGATTATTACTTGATTTTCTTATGTATTATGCGTTATGCAAAGGTCTGTGCCCCGACCTTAAGGCTTCAGTATAATATCTCCCGACTTTGTAACCTTAACGATAATTACATTCTCTCGTTTTCATTAGTGAACACTATTTACTTTCTTATTCATTCTTCCACTCTTTGTGCGCTTTTGTCCCCTTGTCATTCCTCTGAAAAAGAATCTGATGTCATCTGATGTTTCATCCGTGAAGGTCGCGTATATGCGCGAGTTCCAAAAATTATAAAAAAAGATCACTTTTCTCATATAGCGCGTCGAAACATGTGCTGTGATTTATAGAAATTATAGTTTTATTTCTCTGTGGAAATACAAGACTCCAATTCAGTAACTTTTAACGATAAATATCAGTATTGTTATCTTGTTACACAATTTTCTTTTCATTTATAATACTTGCACAACAATATGGACTATCAAAATAATTATGTAAGACGCTCACAAACTGATTGCTAGAATGTTAAAATATTTTGCAACGTTGCTTATCATGCTTGAGATTCCCACGTAGTTATTTTAATAGTAAATAAAATTATTTTATTTAGCTAAATTTTTAGATGCATCGAGAAAATCGTTCTTTCGCCTTTCCTCATAAATGCATTGATTAATTTCAAAGAATTAAAATTACGTAACATTGTATTATAATTGAATAAACTTTTAACCCTTCGTCGGCAACTGATCGAAGTCTTTAAAAGCACTATCGATATTTTGATTGTAAATTTTAATAGATAAATTTAAATCTGTAAAAAATAACTAAAGTACACAATTTGACTTTTATGATAATAAAAATTCAATGTTAAAGCTTTAATAAATATATATAATTTTGGTCTGATTTTTATATAATCCGGAACAAAAAAATTATTGTTTTTTGAAAACCTTCGTTGCTAATGAAAGAATTAAAATTCATGTTGCCGGCGGAGAATTAATAACAATAATTCAAATTTACAGATGTAACATAAAAAATATAATTGAACGAGTTCGGAAGATTAAGTCCCAATAAAATGTTAGGACATGAGACACTGATATAATTCCGATTATCGTTTTTGTCGATCGGTCGGCAAGTTCCATCACATTATACTCCCTACCCCATGCAGACATTCCCGATGAATCGCGCTCGTGTCTGGAGTAAGTGGTGAGTAAGTGATCCATATATAGACGCGCCCCCACGTTCCACCAATACGTATGCGCACCTGTCACGCATATATACGCAGCGCGACCGCGGTGGAGCGCACTTTTTGTGCTTGAGCTTGAGCTACGGTGGAGAGCCTCTGTGTACGGAGTGCGGAAAATCATTTTCCGGAGAGGAGATCCGACGAGACCTGAAGATCCGCCATGCCTGGACGCCCACTTTGGCAGGTAAGCGACGCGCCATTTCTTGAAATCGAAGCGCGATACGGGCCGTATCGCCATGTCTCTCTTTTATTTAATGTCGTCCATTTTCGACTCCGACGATTATTATTTTATTGCATTTTATTATAGACACTTCATCCCGTAAATTAGATTGCGAAAAACAATAATGTTTTGCAATTACAAATAGGAATAAATAATTTTAGCAATTTTTTACTACGATATTCTACGATAGTTGTTTTTTTTATAGATTAAAGACAGCTCTATTTATAGATTAAAACGTTAAATGCTTTTCATTTAATTGTTCAATTATTTTATGCTACATATTAAATCTTATTGTTAGTTGAAAACTTATACTTCGTATGATAACGCAAATGACAACAAAATATTTCTCTATAAAATAATAACACTGAGTAAGAGACTAAGATTACGAGAAAATTACGAAGAAATATTAGGATTAGGAAAAGTTTGAAAAAAATTTATTTCCTTTTAACCTTTGAATTAGAAATTTGGTGCGTAACAAATCAAGGCGCGCTTAAAAACATGCGTTAAAACTGATTAATATGATGATGATTAATTTCTATTTCATATTTTGCGACGGAAATTTTGCATGGAGAGAATTTTCTTTTAAAATTTACCGTGAAAATAGTAGTTATGGTACAATACAATATTTTAAAGATTTTTACCATGCACTTCGTTAAAATTGATCAAACTTATTTTATACTTTATTGTAGTTTTATTAATGAATGAGAGAGATTTACATTAAAATTCTTCGAAATACAATATCATCCCACGGTTATCATATTTTCAGGGTAAACTTTAAGAAAAAATTCTTTCCGTGTATATAAATATCGCGTAAACAAGATTTTAGATAGATTTCTCTATCTAAACTACTCTTACATATTTTTAAAAGCCTCTGAAAGTTTGAAGAAGAAACTTTTCTATTTCGGACACTCTCTGACTCACACTTACGTCAATCCGTGGGATTTTCGCCGACCTACGTACTAAGGCGTCCCTTTCAGGAAACACTTTCAACATTATGAATCATTAACCGAAATTTATCATTATTCGTGCTTCCTTTAAGAAAGCAAATAATTTTCAAACGTCGAACGAGGAATGATTTAAGATACGCCCAAATAATCTTCTTCCGAATCTTCTTTTGATATCAAATTTCAGAATAAACAAATCTTTATGCAATATACTACGTAAATCACGCTAATAGATCGGTAATCAATGATACAATAAAAATGCTATAATAATAATAATTAGGTTGATTGTGTATATTAACAAAAATTCTTTTAAAACGCCAGCAATTGCTGATGAGAAACTGAAACACGTAAGAGATTCTTTTCTCGCGATAGGACGACTCCATTTCAGAATAAAGTGATATTTCGTGACCTGGGTCCAGCAGCGGTCGCCGTGTATACCACGGTGATCCAGAAATAAACTGAAAGGCACTCGGATTTGCCAAGGAAAGCAAAAGTTATATAGGAATTAAATTTTACCGCGCCAGAAACATGCACGTTGGCGAAACGAGCTTATTAGCTTCCACGAAAAACTCAGAAAAGCGTGTCACGGATGACGTGATCGCGAGAGAGTTCCTGATTTATTTACAAACAGTGGATATTTTTATACCCGCGTGGGTGCAAAGAATAACACGACGCGAGGGAAGATAGACCGCGATGGAAGATAGACACAGAACGTAAGAAAAATCCTTCGTTTGATATGCGCTGCAGCGCATAAAACAAAACATAATGACAAAACACTATGCGTATGTGTGTTTAGTGGTCTGTTTTGTGTTCCCGCACTGGACTGTTCTAGAACTCTCTTTCTCGCTTTAAACAAATATCAAACGTATATCTATCTCACTTTAAGTTCCAAAAGTGTACACTAGTTTAGCCACAGAAAACAGACCTTAGATTTAAAACACTATATGTTTTAAATCCAAACACATAGTATTTTGTTTATTAAACAAATTGAAAAGAACATCTTCAAATATTCAAAAAATAGAGATAAGAATAAAACATTTTAATATCTTAAAATTAAATACGTTTTTTTACAGTGAGCCCGACTAGAGTTCTTTCTAATAATTGACAATTATGTTGTAAAAG
Source organism: Trachymyrmex cornetzi (assembly GCF_001594075.2). Classification (NCBI taxonomy): domain Eukaryota; kingdom Metazoa; phylum Arthropoda; class Insecta; order Hymenoptera; family Formicidae; genus Trachymyrmex; species Trachymyrmex cornetzi. The sequence goes on along the minus strand of NW_017300171.1, from coordinate 74,254 downwards.
AAAAATATACATATAAACAGTTGAAAGATACGTTGGATTTTATTAACAAAAATATTCTTTGTATCGCAGCTTTTGTAAACTATCACATTTGCGTTAATAATTGCAACTTTCCTCAGCATTTTCTTTGATTCAAGATGGTATTTTACATTTAATTTTATTACCCTAGAATTACTAGTGTATGAATATTGCATGAAATTGGCTTAATTCCAAATGCAATGTCGGTATTTCTAAGAACAGTTTCCTCGATCATTACATTCGTTTGCCTTAACCGTTCGTACCATTAGCATAACTTTCCGAAACTTATTTAGCCTATATATTTCCATGACGCGTTTTAAAACAGTGATAAATTTTACTTACAGAATAGATTACGTAAATTAACGAGAATGATAAGATGAAAGTTACAGAAAATAATTTTCTGAAAGATGTATATGGATTTATTTATTCATAAATTACACACGTATATAATTCGAATAATGGTACAAATTTGTAGAATCTTGCTAATTTATAAAAAAAAAGTAGAAATTTATAAAGATTAATTTATATAAGGTAGATACACATTTATGATATAATTTAAAATCGCAAAAGATTATAAAGGTAAAGCATGGTAATCATATTGTAAAACTGAAAAACTATTTCTAAATAGTATCCTAAATTTGTAAATATTAGTTGGATCTTTTGCCTGTCAGTATGTGTAGTATAATGTTGAGTTATGTGTATGTGTCATGTAGTTTGTGTTTACGTGTCCGTTTAATTGTGTGAACGTAATAATAATATTGTATCTTTTAGTTTTTAGTTTATGTCTTTAATATTCATATTTTCTTTGACACATCTTGTTATATTAACGTAATATTTTATTTCGAAATCGGCAATGAATACGTATATATGTAATTACTTGTATTTGTATAATGTACTGTATTATGTTTAATATAAAAGTTGCGTGTGATTGTGCATAAAAGTTGTTTGTGTAAATGATATATTGTTGTGTATATATACTAATGTATATGTATATGTAATGGAAATTAGGATTTTTCATAAAATATAAAGTCTGTACGATATCATAAATGACATACACGGATAGAGTTCGGACTTACATTTACATGCAAATTACAACTGTTACGAATTCGTATAAAAAATATATTCTTCCATGACTAGATAGAAAATTAATATTGCTATACATTATTAATATTTGATATATAGAAAAAAAGAATAAAATAATGAATAAATTAACTGTTAAACATCGATATCTAAAGATTGACTAAAGAAGATAATATAAGTGAAGTTAATAATAAATACTGTAGAGATGCGTATATATTCGCGACAGTACGAAAGAAATGATAATTCTTATAAAAAGAAAGTAGTGTCAACACAAATTATTCGATCTCATTTATGTCAATAATAACCGATGATAAAAAACAAATCGATTATTTGCAATTTTTTACGGACTTCATAAATTTGACAAATATACTTTAAAACGTAATATCCTTATTATTTCACACACACATTTAATACGCGCGGTTAAAAAATGCGACTTATTTCAATATTTTTATTGTATCATACTTCCTGTGTTCGATAGTCTAACCAGTCATTGTAGACGTATATGATACAGATGTGTGTTAATTCATTTCTATAAAAAAAATTTACATATGTCGTGTATTTCCAAAACCACCGTGACCAGCCTGGCTGGCACCCTTATTGTATCCCATCTGAAGACCCAGGTGACCCTCGCTAGCACGAAGTTGATCATCACTGAAGGTTCTCTTGTTCTCTTCCGACATTTTCGGTCCTAAACTTGGCCCAGTCCAGTCATGTTTCTGCGTCTATTACAAAAACATTTACTCTAATTAAATTTCACAAATACTTATTAACGATTAGAAATATAAATGAACTGTCGCAAATTATGCCGTGTTGATTTTACATGTATCAAATGGAAAGTTTTAACTTTTTTCTTTGTATATATATATAATAAAAACTTTTACTATTTTCTATATTTAAAATATGTAAAAAGTGTTGTTTATTTTTTTAAGTTAATAAAAAGAACCCGATATTTTCTAAAAATTTAAATATAAATATCCGTTCCATTGAAAGTTTCTTTATTATATTTTTTTTATTTCACGTAAAAATATATTGTGAATAATAGATATTTTGTTAGCTTTAATTATGATTTTAATAATCAATCAAACTATTATTGCGAACTACTCACGAGTCTGCCTAAGGCATATAAGCAGAGGGTGACTTGAGGGATGTTGCGTTTCTCGAAGAGATCAGCGGTTTGAAAAATTTCTTCTTGTGGGACACCATAGTTTTTGATCGCCGCTTGGAATCTGTTGACAGTAGTAAAGAATATATAAAGTCTTATAAAAATCGTTATATGAAGTAAGATAAAGAAAGATAGTTTGCTCTCGCTTACCTTTGAATATTTTCCATAAGCTGGAAATTGGTGCCCTTACTTTGAATCTTTTTGACCGATCCGGGCGCAAGTTTGTTAATTAAATTACAAAGGATCACACCATCTTTTAAAATGTCATCGTAGTTTCCTGGTGGGAGTTTCTCGCCTAACACAGCTTCGATCCAGGCGAGGACCTCGGTTTCCTGTTCCTTATTACGACCCTGAAAGAATGTAATATAACTATAATATACATATAAATTAACTTTTCATGTACAAACGCGTGTCGGCGCGATTATTTTCAACACTATCTTTCATCTCATTGCTGTCCAATACTTATTTCTACCAACGTAGATTAACTCTAATTTCTGTTCAATTCACACTTCTCATCTTTTTCTTAGATTTTCTTTCTAAAAATAAGAAAATAATAAAGAGTGAGTCAATCCCAAATTAATCTATACATTGAAAATGGGCATAAAATTTATTGTATTTCCCACGCGGGAATAAACTGTGCATGTGAGCATCGTAAGCATTTAGTGGATGTCTTAAAAATGACTGTATCAGAAATAGACCGCGGTGAGTGGCGGTGTAGGATTACCCGCGTAAAGTCCAACATCGAAAATAAAATACGGCGACTGATGTCTTGGCTTTTACGAAAACTGGCAAAACGGTGTTAAACTGTCGAACATCTGTATGCCTCGTCACTGTGCGTTTAGTTTACAATAAATTGCAATTTTAATTCATATATACAATAGAGAATTCTCCGAATGAATTGATACAAAAGTTTTTATGTTAAGAATGTATAATTATTGTAATATGTGTTATTATTATATTTCCACAAATAATGATACTATATGCATTAAATCTTCGCATAAAAAATAATAGCAATATATTATACATATATTTCCATATATGCTTGTACATTGAAAAAAGAGTTTAGTAATATGTAAATAATATTATCAAACCGTTTGATAATATTTACTAAATATTTAGGAAAATAAAATTATTTTTGGTTATATTAACCAAACATTTAATTGGCACCATTTCATCAAACAGCTATTACCAAACTCTTTTTTAGTGTGTAATTAGTTTCGCTTTAATCAGACGCATAAATTTCACAACAATTTCACGGCAAATGTTTTATGCAAAAACGAATAACATCTTAATAGCTTTCACGAGTTCCGAATTTCTAACGTTCACACGAGACGATTTATGACCCGAACAGCTGCCTGACGTAAACGGAATCTGGCATCTCTCAGTCGAAGCTATAAATCAGTATTTATAGCAGAATTAAATGGTAACCCTGAAAAGCCGTTGATTCAAAGCGGATTTGGCGTGCGATAAACACCGTTGTGATTGTTTCGCGGCTCGCAATTCGCTCATCCATGCGATATTTTGGGAGGTGTTGTTTAGATATCGACGATATAGATACAATGGACTTGTGCAATTTTGTAATAACATCGCGATCGCCGTCTGGGAAGCGTAGTTGCACAAGTTATAATCTACATCTCGGCCATGCGGTTTCAGCCAAAACTGTTCCGAATATAATGAAGGCGACTTTAATTGATCCTAATTGATGTGCACGATACATTACAATTCGCTCATGATTGTGCGCGGTAAATGCACGTGTAGTTATTTTTAGTCAGTTATGCCCGTTTCTACCATTATAGATTGACTTTAATCTCGATTTAACTTACTCTTCCCTTTTCACTCTTAAGAATTAGAAAAAGATGATGAGTTAATTAACCAAGATTAAAATTAAACTACATTGATAGAAACGGGCATTAATTATTTTTAGTTTGACAATATAATGTATTACATTTGTTACGACTGTAACATTTATTAGCAAAGTAACAGTATTGCAAAGCTAAAACTTGAATTTATAAAATCGGAATTGCGCAAACGTCGAGCAACAAACATATTTTTTTTTAAGACATTAATAAAGTAGATCTAATATGTGAATTATATCCACAATGTTCTGGCAAAAAGTTGGCAATTTTCGCTGCGCTGATGTTGGCCGTAAGATTGACAGTAATGTCTTTGAATTTGTACGCCGCGAAGCTGCGTCGACTTAGAATTTCCAACTTCTTATCTGCAAAGTGTCAGACCGGTCGAGGCAACGTGTTCCTCGTCGCATCCACTCGGGATGATATTTTAAGATCCATTTTCAAGGGGAGCGGCTTCCGTTCGTGCGAGCGCGCCCTCGCCATTTCCGAGGACGTTTCGACGTGACGCGGATGCCGCTCACTAAATTTAAAGTTGAATTAGATAGACCCTCGTAAGATTCACAACTTTAGCGAATTGGTTGGCGATAAATCAAGCCGCGCGCATCTGTGCCGGCTTGATTTGTCGCCAACCAATGCCGGAGACGCGTCACGGCGTGTTGTCTCGAGACGCATGAATCGGATATTACAATTAAGCGTAACGTATAGCGGACAAAATCCAGAAATTTCGCACACGTGGGATTTCATAAATCCAGAACCACTTATGTAATAAATTGCGATATGAAATAAGGCGATATGAAATTGAGCCGTATATAATGATTAATTCGAACATGGAGATGACAAGCGATGGCCGTTGAATGAATGAATAAAACGAATAAGCTAGGATGTATTTAATAATAAAAAACTAAAGGAAATGTGTAAATTTCTCCCAAGCAGAACAACAAATCATTATGCTATCAAAATCATGTCAAAATGACCCCAAAATGATTAAAAATCATTTTTCAATCATTTCCCATTTATTTTAATAACATTTTGACGTTATCATAACTTGTTCTTTTGCTTGGGCTAAATATATTATTTTAATAAATCAGTTATATTTCAGATCTTTATAAATGCATGTAACTTTTTTACTTTATAAATCCAACACTTTTTAACTTTTTAAATAAACAGTTTGTCTATATGTATTTAACGTATTAACAGATGACGAATAATATTAATCTTTCAAAAATAATAATTTTTGGCAATAATTGATAATAATTTAAATAAGGATTAAATAATATTGCAAATTTTCTTCTTGTGTAAGAAAGACAGAAATAGTTACTAAGCTTCTTTGTAGCAAACCACGATCAAATTTATTGAAACTGATCGTCAAGCTACCCATTGATTCACTATACATTTGTTTTGGTTCTATAGCTTTTTGAGATCACATCGAAGAGTATACGTTGCATAACTATTTATGTTAGGATATAAATACACCGGATGTAGACGAGAAAGACATACATCAAAGAAGAACACTGACGTAAAACGATGTATCAGAATGATGGATTGAATCGCAACTATAAATACTGTAGGAGTCATATGTTAAAAGCTTTTGAATGGTGGATAATATCGGATTGCTATATAATTAAACAATAAAAATTGTATTTTTATAATCCATGTCCATTACAAGATATATTCGTAACAACATTACAGAATATTACTTTAATTGTTCCTTTATTTTAAAAAATATATGAAAGTTCTGATCGTGATTTTCGCACGTTTCATCGATGTCAAGTCATACACTTCATATTATTTTACTTGTATAAAAAAATAGATGTATATTAAAATGTGAGTTTTTTACTAGAAATATCACGCGAGAATCGAATCGCGATTAATCGTCACCGGAGTGTAAAAAAAAAGAGGTAGCGTCTCTCTTGCCTAAAAGGAAACGTACCGGCATTCTGTTGTTGCGTTGTTTCCTCGACGACGGTGACTTTTCCGGATTGCGTGTGACTTTGAAACTTCGATGATGTCGAGTAGAAACTAAATCGGACGCCGCGCGTCGCGACGCTATATGGCATCATCCCCTCCGCCGATACTTAAGTGCTTTTGGCTTGTTGCCTAGTTTTTGGGTGGGTATCCCACACCCCCGCTCGTAACCAGATTTTGACACTGCGGCCCTATTTACAGGATGACCCTAAATTAAATTACGATTCGCGTTTGGACAGATCCGCGGGAAAACTATCTTGGCATTGCAGACGCATTGTATCTTATATTGTATTTTGTAACAGGCACTAAAAGCCGGACGAAAACAAAACAGTGACAGACGGAAATTCCGGTAAGAAGGGAAAAATAAAAATCAAATAAATGACTTTATTCGTAATTTCCAGACAATACAAATGTCATGTGTGTGAGATTTGTTAGAAATATGAATATGAATAAATTTACACTAAAAAAATGTTCTAAATTTTAATAAATATTTGTACAGTACTAACTAAATATTTATTAAATGTAAACATATATTTATTTGGTACAAGAACAATTAATTTGATTTAAGATGACTAATTTGATCATTTCTTTTATTAAATAAATTTGTTAATTATAAATATTCAATAGTTAGTACTATTTAAAGAAATATTGATTAAAATGTAATAAATTTTTTTTAATGTATCTATAAAATTAATTAAGAGATCAATATGTGTGTAAGTATGTAAATGTATTTTTTTCCACTTATGAAGGCTACTTTTAGCGGAATTTCGTGATTTAACAAGTTAGAAAGTTTTCTTACTGACAGCTGCATGACATCTGTGTGATGTCTCATTCTATTTTTAGTATATATACACGGCGTGTTCTATGAATCGCGCTAATCTTAAATATTCGAGCGCCTTAGCGTTAATTGAGAGATAAATAGTTTAAAATGCATAAAAAGGTTCAGTTCAGCGACTCGCAAACTTATAGAGCTTGTATTACGGTATTCGATATTCGAGTCATTCGCACATTAGCTGTGAGACTTATTCTCTCTTGCGCTACAATCAATAACGTGTTTAAAGAGCGACAGAAAGAGGACGAAAAATATAGTCTTAAAAATATTTGAATTTCATTTTTCACTTTAAAAAGTGACGTTAAGATGTTTTCGGGGACATCAGTTTATTGTTTAATATTGAAATAAATAAAAATAGATAAAAATAGATAAAAATAGATAAAAATAAATAAAAATAGAATATTTACTTTCAATAGGACATTTATTTGCGATTTGTCTAAATAGATGAACAAATAGCGAGATATAACGATAAGCAAACTCTCGAAGCTGCGCATTACGAAAATATCACTTGCAACTTTTAACGAGTTCGTCATCTTATGGAATATATTTCCACGAAACGGAAAAATTCGAACAAGTGGGTGCAATTTGCCGCGTATGTTTAACATACGTGGACGTTCGCCAGATGGAAACGCCGATATGTGAGCGTCATAATTTCTGGACTTCGTCCACTTCGAAGAGTGATGCCACCGCCGAGTTTAGATTTCGTCAATCGTCGCTGTTTCCAAGTAACGCAACGGATCTGCGTAAACGTCTGGAGCGATTTACTGATGCGTCCGTCTGTTCGAAATATTATATAAATGCGATAACAAATGGCACGTCGTCGATAGTTTCTCTCAAAATAAATGATTTGTGTACATCGTGAGACATTTTATAGAAATATATATATCCTTGGATACTGCGATAATAAATGTACAAAACAACAATAGACGTTTGAAAAAAAACTTATAGATATACAAAGTAGAATCATTTTTTATTTTTCACAAATTATTCTCAAATTATTTTGCGGTAATTAAAATAGAACATATTGCATTGAAGTTCTCTCGGGAAAAATGTTTTATATATAATTATATAAAA
>NW_017300171.1:58295-66082 GCF_001594075.2 Trachymyrmex cornetzi | reverse complement strand
ATATAAAATTATATAGAATTTTATATAATTACAATATATATAAAATATTTTTTCCCAAAGTTATATTTCGCTTTTTTATATTAAAATATATTTAATAATATACATAAAATGTATGTTAATCTGTGCTGAGAGTACAATAGCATTAAAATTTTAATTAATTATATATGTAGAGTCTCTCTGATATAATAATTGTTGATATTTTGTATATATATAATCGTTAACATTATTATAATTTCTAACAAGTTTATTAATAATTAAAAGACCTAATTTTATCACTATTATTACTCTAAGAACTTTTATTTATCTCAATATTCTATTCTATAAAATATTAAGGAGGTTGTAAAGCAAATGTAATATGTTAAGAATTACTTGAAAAAAACTTACAGATTATTCTAAATTGTGCATTTAAAAGTAATACAAAAAAATGAGAGACAGTTGATCATCTGGATCAAAAATTATTTCAATAAAAAATAATATTTTTTAAATTCTAATAGAAATATATGAAAATGTTTTATAAAGTAATGATAAAAATCTCAATTTGTTTATAAGTACTTTATGAATTCAAAAATATTTATGTAAAGTTACATTGAGACACAGACATTAATTGTTCAGTAAATAAACAAAATATTTATTTGTTATAAATTAATTAGTGAATCTCAATAAAACTTTGCACAAGTCATTTTTAGTACTTAAAATATTTATATAAAAAAATTTAGATTTTTGTTATTATTAAAAAAATTTTTGTTTATAACAATAAAACTAATATCAAATAAAATAAATAATCTATAAAAATGTGTTGCTCAATAAAAACAGAATGTTATGAACACAACTTTCACATGTATGTAGTTTGTTTAAAGCGTAAATATTAATATATGTGTTTTATGTCCTTACAATCTCCTTAAATACAAATCTGCAGAAGAGACAGTTGAAAAATTATATCACAATAACACGGAGGAGAGAAAGAGAGAGAAAGTGAGTAGAGCATATAATGAAAGATAAAGATGACGAAACCCACACCACGCCGTTCGAACACGCGCGTTCTCGAGCTCGCGTAACCTCCTGCCGTCATGCGATCCTGTTCAGATATATTTTCTTGCAAATACCCAGCTACCTTATCTGTTAACAATGGCAAATTTTATACACGTGAAATGGATGCTATGGACGGGCGAGTTCACTGCGCAGTGTGCTAGACCATCTCGGTACCGAGGTCATTTCCGCAGCTGGCCTCTTAGTTCCGAAAACGTACGCTACGTGGAGCGCATTCGATCGACTTTCTCGTCATTGAAAATGCTTCACCGCCTCTATAATACACATTCAGGATGGAGCGTTTGTTAGCTTTGCGCAGTGGCGATATCGTAACCAATGAGGTTCTACCGAGGTGCGATTATTGCTAGTTGAAAACTTTTACCAATACCCCGCCATGACGATGTGAAATACCATCGGCTACGGCAATTTTTGAAAGTTTCTGCGGAAACTGATGATCGAATTCTCAAACATAAAATATCCCTAAAAGTAGAGGAGATTTTATCTCTTTTTTGCTATCAAAATTCAATCTTTTTTTTATCAAATTTTATTTGATATTCGGGAGGGAGAGAACTTTAAGACGCATACTCACCTACATAACATACCCTAATTTTATTTATGCTATTTTTACATGTATAATCCGTTACATATTTTTCTCAGATATTTTATGATAAATCGTTTAAATGAGAGTTCGTTGAATATCACATTAAGTAAAATAAAATATGAAACAAAATAGAAACATAAATTAATTTAATAATAATTTAAAGAGAGCTACATTCTTTATAAATATAAATAAAATTAAATTTTCTTCATTTAAGTTTTAATAAAAATATCTCCATATTAATATCTTTATTAACTGCATTATTACGAAAGAACTGAGAATACATTGATATAACGTTCCAATATAAATTTAACGTTACAACATAGTAATAATAAATTAATTTTATATATAAAATTAGTAATAAATTAATAATAATATTAACAATTTTTTAAATTATATATTAGAGTTAACTTCGGAATACAGACTTGCGGTTTACTTAAGAAATTGTTTCATATTGAGAATGACCCAATAACGGGTCGAAACTGTTTGTGTGTTTTTAAATATTAAATGTAAATGTGTAGTAAGCAACGAACACCTAGCTTGACTCTTAGCTCCTTTATTAATTATTTGTTAATAAATATTAAACAACTATTTTTATCCCGATACTTAAGTAAATATGAATATTTATTATTTTAGTTCTATTTTTAGTAACAAAAGATAAAATTATAATAATAATATCATTATCGTAAATAAATAATTTGCGCTTTTGTAGGAGAAACGTAATAAATATGAAGTCTTTCTTTCTACTAAAAATATCATTAAAATAAAAGTGTATTTTCCCATTAACATTATGTATAAAAAAATATGAAATAAATTATATTTATCTTTTTTATCTCGAGATGTTATCAAATGTCATAAAGCCATTATTTCTCTAGCTAAGTTCTTTTTAAATTTAAACGAATTAAATAACATGTGTCAGTTTGAAATAGATATTATAGAACTAATAAAAAATTTCAATATACAGCATATTCCTTTTTAAAAATAAATATATAACTTTCTAATCATAAATTTCTTTCTAATTGCAGGTTGCTGGCAAGCGCGAAGCAAGCCAGGAAGCTGAAGCCCAACAATGGATGGAGACTGTAATCGGTCGAAGATTTCCACCAGGTGAGTCTTTGTATATAATAGTTTAATTAATATAATATTTTATTTTAATTCACACAGAAATGTTCGTTCAATTTGCACGTCGTATTTATACACTGCTGTTTATAAATTTTTAAAGAAGCAAACAAATACATAAATTATTATTATTGGCATTATTATTCTCTAATTATTATTTTTCGTATTTCACGAATTAACAACATGACTCTTAAGATTTATTTATTATGAATGTATTATTTATTATAAATTCGATGTAATATAGTCTTATAATTATATTTATGTAAATAAGTAATAAGTTATTGAATAATAATCAAAAAGTTGTTTATTACTTTTTTCGGAATATTATAAAAAACAAACGGCGCTTTTATAGAATAATTTTTTTAAATATACTTTAACGCGCTTTTTTTTTTACTAAAAGTTAATATAGTTACTAAAAGTGAAAAAGAATTTACTAAAAGTGAATATAGTTGACAGTTTTATATAAAGGCCTTGCATTTATATATAATAGCTCTATAAACGCATATGAACTCCTGTTCCGTGTAGGTGACGCGAATCCGAAAGCCTTTCGATGTTTTCATCCCCGTCGGGACGATTTAACTAAAAGGGTGGAAGCGTATACCGTTATCTAACTAGAATCACATAATTGCCGGATACAAATGTCAGGTCGCGTGACGTCGCAAAGGTTAAGCTTCGTCGAGGTCAGTTCCCCCGTATAGTATACCCGTCGTGTGATCGAAAATGCAACCGGCGACGAAGGTACTGCCCGCTGCAGCACGATATTGATTTCGAATGTTTGGCGGTACAACCTTGGCGGTACTAACTGATGCAAAACGTGCCATAATACAATAGTATATGAGCGTTCAAACTCGCGTGTTACGTCACCATTGTCATAAGTTCTTAAAATCGTCAAAATCGTCTTTGAAAACGTATAGAGATAAATACAAACGTGTAAATGTAATTTGCATGTAAAAATCAATAATGTTTCGTTGATATTCGTGTTCGAAAAAAAGGTGTCTGTATTTTTAATTACAGCAAGGTATTTGTCACTTTTCATTTGTGTTTATGAATTTCCTTTTTAATTCGTTAACGCTTGTTGACAAGTATACGTGCAACGATCGAGCCTTCATGAATTGTTACTCATTGATTTGAATAAAAATTCAGCATGATTATGGACCTACATAAACATACATGTATATAGGAATTGTGTAAACAATTTTTGCGAGATTACTGAACTCTGGCCGAACTGCGCTAGGGGTAGTTTCACTCTCCTGTTGCGTTATACTCGCCTGGCAAAACGCGCGCTTTGTTACGTCATTGCGAACCACCCTTATCGACCATACCTCGGTAGACAACCCTCGATTCGACATACATCCCTGTTGCGACAAACACGCCAGGCGTCGACGCAATCGGGATGATTATTTCACGTACGTTTGCGCGGCGCCCGCAAATAAATTTTACTCTTTTCACTAGTTTCTCACTTACGAGTAGTCTGTATTAAGATGGATGCAATTTGATAAGCGAACCAAAGGTTATACATTGCAAAATTATATGAAAAATCAATATCTTAATCATCATATCGTTCTTCACAACACTATATTATATTCGAAAGTAATAGTTATAATTAATAATCCCTAAGTGACGTGTTATATAATCTCGAAACCTATAATAGTAAAATTATGTAATATAAATGAAATAAATATATAAGTGAATATAATTAAAATAAAACGTTATATGAGAGAGAAAAGGAAAAAACGGGAAAGAAAGAGAGAAAAGAGAGAATTTTTCTTTATGTTTATTAAAAAAACTTTTTGTTTGTTAAATTGATCATTGTTTTATAATTTGTAGTATATAAACAGCATAAAATATTATTCATTATACATTTATATTTATTATATGTATATTATACATATATATGCATACTGCATTTCGTAAAAAGATTCATAATTTGTTACTACATATAATGTTTGTCTCTCTTTTAAAAACGTATGTTAGGTATATAATCTCTCTGTAAAAAGTGACTGCAGTTGAAAATATATTAAAAATAAACATATATAATATTATATAAGTAAATATTATATACGAAACAGTTCAATTAGGTTAGTATTTATATTTAACAATACAATTTTATAATATTAAAACTAAAACGATGTCTACAAGCCAAGCTGGATCTTAGTGCTAGATTAACTACAATAACATAAGTTTATTAATAAACGTTTCGACCCCTATTGGGTCATTCTCAATGTTAAAAATACAAATTGAACTCAACGACTCATTTGAAAAATAATCACTTGCTAATACATATAATGATTTAGATGGTAATATAATATAAATTCAACATCTGTATGTAAAATTTCGTTATGGATGGTCGTGAGCATTATTTAATATATAAACCTAAAGAGATAGATGATAAATATTCGGATAAATTGTAGATATGTTACAACGCATGGTGGTCATCAAACGATCTTATACAGTGACCTTAAAAACGCAATCGCAACCGTTCTGACTTGTACTCTCAAACCGACAAATGAACCAACTCTAATATTGTCTAAAACGTAATTAACAAACAATTGTATAATAATTTGCAAAAATAAAAGCAAGTTGCAAGCTATCAAATTTCTCAACTCATACACAAAATTTCCATTATGATGATACGGTTATATAAATAAAATAGAAAAGTGTGTGTCTAATGATAAAACAATAGTGAAAAAATACATGAATAAAATTAAATGTATATATAAAATTAATTGTATATATATACCAGATGTCTTAGGATAAAAATTTATACAAAGATTAAAATACAAATAGGGGGGACAAGCAAAAGTAAAAGAATATAATAAATAAAAAGTACCTGTTAGCTGGTAGTGCAATGTCTAAGAGTAACGTTATTAAAATACAGAACAATTGAGATATTGAGATCTTGAGATCCGGAACTCATCTCAACGGCAAAGACAAATCTAATCTGATACTTTGTGACAGTTAGAGGTAAGAGAGTGAGAACAAGTGGTAGGGAAAGAATAAAAGGAGGAGGTATCTAGGAGATGTTAGGTAGGGAAAAGCGATTTGAGTATAGGAAGATAACTGTCTGATAGAGATTCGGTATCGGTTTGCCTGTTTAAACTTTGACATTGTTTTTTTATATGCACCATTTCAGATATTAACCTCTTATTATACGATGGTTCAATATCTAATATTTTTACATCCTTACAATTAAAATTATAATTGAACTTAATGCGATGGTCTGAAATGATGGAAGGAGATCCTGTTTTTTGTTAATATCAGAAGAGTGCACTCCTACACTCTTGTGTGTAACAATACAAAATTTTAAATACAATTTTAAATGTAAATAAAAACGTTATCATTTTATCTTAATTACTTTTTAAAAACATCTTATTATTTTTTGAAAACTTTTTATTAAAATAATTTTCAATCCAGATTCTAAATCACTGTCAAACTTTTTGTGTTATTTGCAATACAATATAAAAAATCCGTAATTTTTTTCATAATTTTTTATTTTGTTAAATACGTGCAATACATTCTTAAACTCAAGAAGGGTTATTGAATAATGAATTTAGTAATATCACGTTTCCGACGTATTCAAATAAGCGCGAATCGAGAGAGACAGAGGGATTCTTTGTGACAAGCTCAATAAATTTCTCATTGCTCCTAAGCTATCGCAAGAGCTCGTCATCGACCGGCTATCCCGCAATCGCAAACGCAGATTCGTTTCCATCACGTTCGCCAAAATCTTTGGGCGGACAGGAATTTAAGATGTATCCGATAATGCTGATTATGTCGAGTGTTTAGATTTAACGAGCCTCCACCTATGACTGTCATCCTGGTTGTGCTGAGGACGCGGTGGAGGTGGCCAAACGACGAAACCACCCCCACTCGGGTACATGATTAATCCCCACTGGGAACCTTCAGTACTTAGTCCATAAGTGGGGGTCTCCTCGGCCCGCAAGAAAGCTCTCTTGAACGAGTGGCAGCCTGATGTTCGTGAACCTTGAGCTACCTGTCGGAAACACACGGGACTGACAATGAGTGTAAAAAAAAGAAATCCAATCCGGTTTCCAGATTGATATCTATCACAATACAGACAATTTTGCGATACAATTAATTTTCCGTGACAGTACATAAACACGGAGAGAATTTTCTCTTGGAATTTACCCTGAAAATCGTGGTAATCGTGGGATAACATAATATTTCAAAAAATTTTATGTCACTCTTTCCGATTTATTATTAATTTCACAATAAAATATATTATTTAAGATGTATTTATTTTATTTAAAAACATAATAAAATTTCAGTAATTAAAAAAATGTTAAACCGTTTATGATTTTTTATTGTTTCAAATAGAATAGATGCCAAATAGTAATAAACATGTAAAAAATATCATATACAAACTTTACAGTACAGCATGATACATTCAATCTGGCTTGGTCGCTTATGATAATTTTACCATGCAGTATAATAATTAATTAGCTATGTTCGATGATATTTTTATAATATCTTTATTAAAATACCACTAAAGTCCGCTCATTAGTAAACGGTATCGCCGATATATGGATGCGGTGGCGTACAATTTTTTGTGTTTAAAAAACCACCAAAAATAGAATAAGGCCCGATTGCATCAACGTTACTTTGATTTTTAGCGAGGCTTAAAACTTTCTTTGTCTCTGTTTCTTTTTCGGCTTTAAAACGAGACAGATAGTTTTAAATCTCACTTAAAATCAAAATAACGTTGGTGCAACCAGGCCTAAAAGACACAGCATTACGAGGTCATTCATTAATCCTAAAATTCGGTACGATGACGGAATATAACTACACAGTAAAAAAGAAAATGTTAATTTTAACATTTTTTACATATGTCCCAGGAGATCCACTCTAAATTTAAAGTTAAAGTAACTCATTCGTCTTGTGTTATTTATTAATGAATCACTAATAATGTTAAATAATTGACACAATGCTTTACATTTATATTTGTTATTTTGACTTTAAGGGTGATTTAAAACTAACATATAAAATAAGTAGAGTACATAGAAGAGTAGTTGCAGTAACTCGT